>NC_139251.1:59173088-59278397 GCF_977018435.1 Lepisma saccharinum | reverse complement strand
GTGGCACTTCGCTCGTGTTTTGAATGATCAGCTTATCGCCGGCACTCACGTCAAAAACGGTGAGATCTTCGTCTTCGTGTATTTCATATATGTTGCGCGTTTCGTTCCAACGTGCCAGAGGAATGTTTCCTGCTTTCTGGACACCACGATTCGATATCAAGGTCATGGTGGGAACGCTAGCTTTTCTGCCGTGAGACCAGTACGAAAATTCATTTATCTGAATCGTGCCATCGAGGAGAAACTTGTAGTACGGATGATAAGGATGCAACATGTACAGTTTGTTACCTTCGACAAACGTGGAGATTCTCTGTTGATTGGGTACGCTGTTGATTTCGATGGCTTGCAGAGAATGCAGTTTAGCGAATTTAGTATCAACGCTAACGAGGTTGCTGTGAAGCTGTCCCAGTGTATTTTGTACGGGCAACAAATGTTCGACGATGGTATTTGTTACTGTAGAAAATGACGGTTTGATTTTCACTTCCACGTTCAACTGCTTGAAGTTTTCGTTGAGTTCTTGCAACTTGGCACCGAAAGAGGCCAGCGTCGATTCCTGCGTGGATTCCAGCACTCCAACTTGATCTCTGATGTTGACGACAATACTCTGAAGATTCTCGACTTGATTCAATTTCGAACTTTTCTCGGTAAGATCGTTCACGATGCTTCGCATCTCGGTAAACTGCATGTGAAGGTCGGCGACGCTCTGCGAAGTGGGCAGCATCGACACCAGCGAAGTAAGTTCGTCTCGAATCTGTTCCACGTTCGCCGTTTCCGTTTCCAGTCGTTTCAGCATACGTGATATGTTCCTTTTCAAAGCGTGTAATTCTTTTGAGGTGGGGAGATTGGCCACCCTACTCTCGAGATCGCTCAACGAACTTTTGATGTCGCTCGAATCGGATAGTGCCGTCACCGCCGTTTTCAATTTTTCCAAATCTTCGCTCGAAGGTACGCTCGTCCGTAACGATTCCAAGTCGGCCTGTATGTTGTCCAGTACGTGATGAAAATGAGCAAGATTCGTTTCGACGTTCAAATTTTCTAAATATTCGATCTTCTGCTGAACCGTGCTTAACGTGTCTTGTATGCTCGTCAACGCACTGGCTTCAGTGTGAATATTTTTAATTTCTTCGTTGATCAACTCCAGAGACGCCTGAAGCGTAGCGATGGTGGTTTGAATGTGTTCGAAATCTTGATAAGCCTCCAATTGAATTTTTATGTTCGCAACGCTTTTGCTGATGACTTGGAGTTCGTCTGACGATGGTAGGTTCGTCATGGTATCTTCCAAAGTCTGTAACTTGGATTTAATTTCTTCCAACGTGCCGGCGAATTCTTCTTGTAATTTGGAAACAACAACATGTAAGCGTTCTACATCAATATCCTTCACGACGGTTTGAAGTTCAGAGAAATTCTTTTCGATTGTCGAAGTTCGTTCTTCGATTTCGAGTTTCAATTTTTCCAAATCTTCATTTTTCGATTGAAATTGCTGCAATTTGGCCAAATCATTTTGAAGCTTATCCACGCTCAACTGTATATTTTGAACGTTGTCGTAAGAAGGTACGTCGACATAATTTTTTATGAGCGTTTTCAGTTCGGAATCGATTTTCAGAATGGGGTCGAGACATTGCGTTTGGAGCGTAGCGATTTCCGACTCTAAACTTTTGTTTAAGGTCTCCTGCAAAGCGATCAAATCGCTCCTCAACTTTTTAATTCGGACGTCCAACATGAGAATCTCTTCTGCGTGGTCTACACGCTTAGTGTTGCCGAAAATGTCGTTAGGCATTTTGGTTAACGGTTATTTATAATAGGATAGATGATTCGTAATTCAACGAAGAGAGGAATGAGTTTGTCGTAATCTCCTAGGAGTTCAACGTATAAACAATCTCCTGCAGAAACATCGTACGTAATGTTAGAAAGCATCTTGTCGTGCTTGATTCGAAAAATGTTCTTGCCGGTAGATATTTTGATTTCGCCTACGTTTTCCGGATTCACGGTGATTTGAAGTTTTCCATCGATCGGAATTTTGTAAAAATGTAAATTGTTGTTGAAGACGTAAAACATCTTGCCTACATCGTCATCCAATTTCGTCCAAATGCTATTAAGGTGAACAATCAGTAGACCGTTGAGTTTAGTTAACATGGAAGGTAGAAATTCATGATCTGTCGTCGCGCGGTGTACAGTCTCCATGTTGGTTTGTTTTCGGAAACCAAAGAGATTCATAGGTATGCTGGTTATTTAAAATACGGTCAAAGTTTTTTTGTAATGACAGTCAGTGTTTTTTTTTTTTTTGTAATAACAGTCAGTGTTGTTGTTTTTTTTTGTTTTCTTTTTTTTGTTTTGTTTTTATGAATCTTCTGTTGAAGATGGGCATATGTTGCAGGTTTTGCTTTCTGCTAAGCGATAGTACCCCCACGGCAGTGTGTGGATTCCACATTGGAGAACGCACCTCTTGTCGTCGTTGGGATCCAGGGCAATCTTCCTCACTTTGTTGGTGGTCAACACATGGTCGACGCTCTGGATGCGCTGTTCTGCTCTTAGAACCGACGACCTGGTCTTGAGGCAATCCACGAAGTCCTCGAATGTGAGATGCTGCCGAACCACCTGTCTGCCGACACCCTTGGCCTTCTTGGTAACGCTACCCTCGGCTTTGATGGTATAGGCCTTGGCGCGAAGACCTGCAAACTCAAGAATCACATCTCCGTCCTTCTCATCTTTGAGTTTGCCAGGCACCTTCTTGTTGCGGACCAGGATGTCGTACTGGTTCGGCTGGGGATAGCCCGAGGTGTCGAAGAGCTCTTCAAGAGCTGGAACTGTGGCTATATCCCCGTATGCGTCGGTTGTGTGAACGTGGTACATCAAACTATCTGTGTCCGTGTAGAGTAGGTTGATATTGTCGTTATAGTGCTGGCGTAGTATCCCATAATATATTTGAAACATGTGCAGTTTGCTCAGGTCAAATACTGAGGCACCAACATAAATTGGCTTGTTGAGCATCACCTTGTTCTTCCTCATATGCACCAGAGCAAGCTGCTCATTATAAATAGTCCTCGATTTGAATAACGGGTTTGCTACGAGCCTGCGACATTGTGCTTTGTTTGATATTAGCCTCACATCTACATGATTTCGCACATTCTCCATGGTCTTGCCAAACACCGCATTATTCATGAGCTTGAAGAAATCCTTATCAAGCTCGGACGTGGCTGCGGTGCGGTGTTTAGTGTTGACTTCGATATATGGACGCAACCATGAAGAATGCTCGAACTTGAGGATGTGGTGAACTGCGTGGACCGTGACCCCTCGCTGCATCAACCACCGGAGATTCTGGTAGTGCAGAACGTAATTCTTCTTGGGTTCGAAATCCATGACGAGCTTCTTCTGGTTGGAATCGGGTGGACACTTGAACTCGGGTGCAGGGGGAAGATCGCAGAACAAATCCTGCAGCTTCTCGGAGAACTCAAGGTCCACCTCGGCGAAGAACCCATGTTCCGAATCGTCGAAGCTTTCGATGTCGAATTTGGAAGGATCGGCCCACTCGAACCCTCTAAAGGGGAGTGGCTGCATCATGGAGTGTCCGTAGAGGTTATTAACGTCCGTGTGCATGATGTAGCTCGACGGTTGTGAGGGGTCGTAACCGATGGCCATGTGGTGATTGTTGGCGCGCGCGTGCCGTTGCGACACCTGGACCATTCCACCCCGCACGGCACGTTCCACAAACAGCATCATGTCCACGTCCGAAAGAAGCTCCAGCTCAATTTTCGTCACCAGAAACATGGCTGACCATGCCAGTCCGGGGAGACTATAGAAGTAGGCGGGATCCAGGTGGTAGATGGTCTTCGCAGTTGCACGAAACGCCTGGATCACGTCGGCGAGGAGCGTCACATCAAGTCTGAGGTAGGCGTCGTGGTAGTCTCCGAGATTTTGGCAATCCAGCTCGCGCCACATGGACTGAGCATGGTTATAGTCATCCTCAGAGATGCCCGAGCCTCGCAGTTTGCTATAGAAGTTTGCTCGAGGAGGAAGCGACGTCTCCGCAAACTTGGTAGAGTCGGTGACGTATTCGTAGGGGTAGACCCCCTTACGCCTGAAGAGACTGGCGTCCAAGTTCGGAAAATTCGCAGAGGTGATGAGCATTTTCTCGTCGCTAAGCTTCCCTGCAAGGGCATCGAGGCTGGCCGGGAGGAACCTCAGGGAGTCGAGGAAGCGAAGTTCGACGGTAGAGTCTGCTCCCGGGATCGACACTAGTTTGCTCACACTGATGTAACGCTCCTCGTTTTGTGCCAGGACGTTGATTCGCATGTCGTCGTACCCAAGATGCTTGATCAGGTGGTGAAAATCGTACCCCGAGCCGTTGTGAAAAAACACAGGGATGAAGCGCGGGTCCCGGGCCAAGCGGTTGCAATCGTTGCACCAAGGACCAACGTACCTACCGTTAAAGTGATCGTGGTGACGGACTTTATGGTTTTTGGTAGTGTACTCCTTGACGCAGACAGGGCAAGCGATGGCCTCGTCATGTCTATGTTGATCGTCGGTGGACAGCGGGAGCATAGACTTGGGGGCCAACAATACCTTCCCTATTTCGATGGCCTCGACAACCATCCTCTCGAGGAAGTGTTTGGCTGCGTCGGGACCACGGTACACATAAGGCTCGGGGGCGATGTACTGGTCTCGTCGCACCACAACGTATGCGAAACTGGATGCCTCGTGGAGTTGGTAAGGGGTAGTGGAAGAAACTTCGGGATCGGGATCGCAAGTAGACAGGGGTTTGAGGAAGGCCTCGAAATCCGCGATGATGATAGCAGGGTGCTCCACCATGGCACCGTGCATGTGGAAACGCTCCATGGTGCCAGGTTTGGGCAAGTCTGCCACCCCCGGTTCGTTAGCATTGCAGTAGAGCTTGTGGTTAGCGAGCTTCTCGGCAGCGATGTTGGGACCTCTGATGTGTTGGTAACTGCGTTGATCTTGTCCGTCGAACATTGACAAGCACCTGCGACACACCTCGACGTGGTGACTATCACTGCTCCGTTGGCTCGAAACAAGCCGAGAGAGCGAGCGAATGAGGGTGTAATGGTGGTGGGTCTCGTCCTTGATGAGCAGAAGATGAATTTCCTGCGCACCGTCGTCGTCCACGTCACTCACCCGGATAGGGTACACCACATTTTCGTCGGTGAGGCCATAAACGTTGATGGCCAACCGAGAGTTGTGTGTACGGGCCTCGAACTTTCGAATGTCCGAAAGCGCCACCGGGTAGTCGATCCCAGCCATCGCATCTTCCAGCTCCAACTCGTACTGCATGTAGTGGTTAACTCGGTATGGGTGGTTTTTCCAGTGGACAGGGTGTAACACTGCAAGCACACACCATAGGAAGCACTTGGCGTCACTGTTCTGAATATTCAGGACGGCCTTTTTATCCTTAATAGCAGATGGTAAACGGACGTAGCTGGAGGCGGAGAGAGGCATAAACTTGGAAAGTTTGACGCGCAGTTCGTGAGGCTTGCCACACAGCGAACCCCCCGAACCCTTAGCTTCATGCCCCTCTTGCTTTGCCAGCAGCTCCTCGACAAACTTGTTGTAGATGTCCTCGAGGTTTTCGACATCCGTCAGATGCAGCGTCTTCGCCTTGGTGTTGTGGCAGAAGCTGTAAATTTCATCAGACGGCTTTTTGTACTGACAACGTAGCGATGCGTAGAATTTGGCGGAGTGTGTTGCAAGCGCATCGCCGAGGACGGAAATAATTTGCGCTTGCACGTTCTCCAAAAAGCTACGCACGTCGCATGAGCCCTCCGAAATAAAAGGAAAGTCCTCTAACGAACGCTGGAAAGCAGACTGGTCTGCTTTTATCGCAGGCTTGACGCGTTTGGCGGGTGGTGCATTGATGGAGGCTGCTTCTGCCTTCCTCTTGGTTGAGCTGGTCGACGGTTGAGCCCCAGATGTACTTTTGCTTAAACAAGTAAGCTTATGTTTTTTGGCATACGCAATTGTGATGTGTTTATTGCATCCAGAACATAATTCGGTGGCAGCCAAATGCTTGCCTGGCGCGCAGGTGCGACAATGTCTTGCAAAATGTTCGCTTGATATAGTTTTTTCGCACACAGGGCAACTTTTCATGGAGCGCATTTTTTCGGGGTATGTTTATTTATATATGGGTGGTGTTGCTTTCCTCAAATATATGCTTTAATCAACTCTATAAAAAAAATTAAAAAAATATATAAGAAAAATATAATTGTAGATAGAAAAAAAAACACAATAAATATTGTATGCATGTGTAATTCTATTTAGTTTATTTTTGTTAGACACAAATTTTCTTCAGATTTTATTGCCTATTAGTATATTTTTCTACCAATCTAGTAGAGGTATGAAACTATGAAAATATACTTGTTTATATATATTCTATTATTTTGGCTGATATAATAGCAAATATATATAGCTATTTTGAAATTCTAAAACTTTCAGGTATACTTATTTTTACATGCAAACATACATCATAAAAAAAATTACACAATCGTATTTTCCATACACACATTTTTTTTATTTTCAGAAAACAAAATTATTTTCGATCTTTATTTTTTTAAATCAAGCAATAAACATTATTTGTGTTTATAGTATTTGTCGGGCAATAGCAGATAAAACAAGAATGGGTTTTCTACAACCCATAGTTTACGAGTTACAAAACAACTTAGAAATTACATCTTGAAATTTAAATTTAAAATAACTCAAAAACAGTAAGCACTAATCATTATGTTTCCAATAGGTTGTAGCACTCTGCCAAATAACCAAAATACTACAACAACAATTAACCCACCCACTATTGCCAGCACCACCACTACCATACAAGAAAAAAAACACGTGAAACTCTACAGAGGTGCGGCTATCTAGAACCGCAGCCGTTAGAAAACCTTTTACTTTTTTGGTTGGGCACCACGCACCCTGGCGAGGTTGTAGGGGCCAGGCATCCTAAAAAACAACAATTATTATTTGTTTGTTTGCCTCACAATACGAAAATAAAAATAAGCACGCGCGCACGTATACATGTGCAGCACATCGTTTCCGCGAGAGAGGTTTACAAAAGTCACGATAGGTCTCTCTCCTTTTATCTTACAGCAACATTGGCATCTCTATCTCTATTTTTTTAGTTGCAGGTGGGTTGCCAACACACTCTAGTTAATAATGCTACATATTATACACACACACGCACGCACATACTGTGTTGCCATCCATCCATCCATCCATCTCTCTCTTTTACGGCAGTATATATTTGTTGCCGGTTCTCCTTACCCAGCATATGTATGTTACGTCAGTATATAAATTGGCTAAGCCTCAAGCAAGGTAGCCCTTGCCAAGTAAGAAAAAAAAAACTGTAGGCGTTGGCAACACTGTCGGTTGTTCAACTCTTCCCTCTCTCTTTTTTTTGTAAAAAAAGCTATGGCAAAAATACCAGTAGGTTAGCAACACTGCTTTATGCACTATAAGGCCTCAAGCAAAGTTGCCAGCTCCTTGCTTTAGGTTAGGTTAGACCAAATAAAAACCTTGGTGACTTTTCGAGTAAGATGTTGGCAACGCTGCAAGGCAAGCCTCAAGCAAGGTTGTCAGCTTCTTGCTTTAGGTTAAGTTAGACCAAAAACCTTGGTGATTTTTTCGAGTAAGAGGTTGGCAACGCTGGTGAGGTTAACATACACCGTGAAAGGCTACAACGAGTTGGAAACAGTGGTGAGGTTAACATACACCGTGAAAAGCTTCAAAATATCAGTTGGTGAAATTTTCGTGGGGTGAGTTGGCAACACTGGTGAGGTTAACATACACCGTAAAAAGCTACGCCTCGCCCGAGTTGGCAACGCTGGTGAGGTTAACATACACCGTGAAAGGCTACGACGAGTTGGAAACAGTGGTGGTGGTGACGAACGAGAAAGGAGAGGTGGTGGATTTCGCAGGTGCCACTACGACGGCCATCGTGGAGATCAACGTATAATAAATAACACACATAGTGAAAATGGAACAAATCGAAAGTTACGAATTGCAATCTTTTCCTCCGAACCGTCGCACGTTCGCCAATCTCAACGAAGCAAACAGGGAGATCGAATACGACGTGGACGTAGGCGACGGGTTCGTTCATCCTCACAGAGCGGACCTCTACCTTCAATTCGACGTGGTGAAGAAGGAAAGCGGAGACGCATTTTCGCCCAATGCAAATTTGATACTCGTGGACAACTTCGTGCCTCATCTGTTCTCGCAGGTGGAGGTGAGGAAACACAACACCGTCATAGACAGAATAGACTATCCAGGCATCACGTCGACGGCAGTGGGAACATTGAAATTATCCAAAACAGACGCGGCATACTACCAGGCGGGAGGATTCGAAGCAGGGACGAAAATATCAACAAAAAGTCACACGGTACTCTTTCCCATGCGTCTGCTACCGGGATTCTTCTCCGACTACAAAGAGATCATGTGGAAGGGGGGATTGCGCGTCACGTTTCGAAGAGCAGCCAACGACAACGACGCGCTGATGCGATACACCAACTTGAACGCCGACGGCACGCCGATAGCCAACACATTACCCGAAGCAGCCAAGTGCGTCATCCGGAGCATGGAGTTGAGAATGCCGATCGTAGAATACGAAACAAACTACGCCCTCAAGTACAAAGCGGAGATCTTGAAGAGTCCGCAGGTGCCGATTCGCTTTCACGGTTACCAGTGCGTGCAGAAGGTGGCGTCGGGAAGTCACATGGAATTCGACGTGACAACGCAGTTCAACAACATACAGTTCGACATGCCAGATTTCGTCGTGGTACTCTTTCAGACCGGGCGCGATAAAAATCAGGAAAAAAATTCCAGCAAATTCGACAACTGCAAAATCAAGAATGTTTATCTGAAGAATGGAAGAAACGAAGTGTTCCCGCGCGAGAATTACAACCTCGACATGACCAAAGACGATTACCTAAAACTTTACGAAGCTTACACCTCTTTCAAACGCGTGACCGAGGGAAACGTGGACATGTACTACACGCCCAGCGAATTCATAACCCACAGACCCATGTCCGTCATCAATACCACGAAGAGGAAGCAGGTGGTGGTCAACGATCGCACCAACATCAAGGTCGTCTGCGAGTTCAACAGTCCGCTGCCCGAGGACACCGTATGCAGTGTGATCCTAGTCGCCGAAAAGTCCTTCGTCCACGACGTGAAGAACGAGAGAGTCACAGAGCAATTTTAACAAGTTTTTAATATTTTTTCTTGCACAATAAAAAATTTTTGTACTAGCACAATCAGTTTCAATAGCACAATACAAAAAATTTCACTAGTTCAAGATCAGTTACAATATCAATTTCATCACTTATCAGTTACAATATCTTTTTTTTCTCATCAGTTTTTGCACTATAACACAAGACAATCAGAAATTTTTGCACAAAAATTTTGTTGTTGTTGTTTTTACATGGGAAAATTAACAATAAAATTCTTTTTTTATTGTTTCAGATGCTGTCGAACATCAAAAAAAAACACATACACATACAAACACACTAAAAAAATAAGCATGCAACTTTATTTGTAACACACACATACATTCACCATCTTCATCAAGAAAATATTATAATAAACATAATTATTTTTATCTATCACACAATAAAACTCTATATCCAAAATATTACAACATCAAATAACACTAGAGTCGTTAGTACACGTTGCATGTATTACGGAGGTCCTCTGTAGGGTTTCATGGAAGTTTGGGGAAAAAAAAAAAAACACACGTGAAACTCTACAGAGGTGCGGCTATCTAGAACCGCAGCCGTTAGAAAACCTTTTACTTTTTTGGTTGGGCACCACGCACCCTGGCGAGGTTGTAGGGGCCAGGCATCCTAAAAAACAACAATTATTATTTGTTTGTTTGCCTCACAATACGAAAATAAAAATAAGCACGCGCGCACGTATACATGTGCAGCACATCGTTTCCGCGAGAGAGGTTTACAAAAGTCACGATAGGTCTCTCTCCTTTTATCTTACAGCAACATTGGCATCTCTATCTCTATTTTTTTAGTTGCAGGTGGGTTGCCAACACACTCTAGTTAATAATGCTACATATTATACACACACACGCACGCACATACTGTGTTGCCATCCATCCATCCATCCATCTCTCTCTTTTACGGCAGTATATATTTGTTGCCGGTTCTCCTTACCCAGCATATGTATGTTACGTCAGTATATAAATTGGCTAAGCCTCAAGCAAGGTAGCCCTTGCCAAGTAAGAAAAAAAAAACTGTAGGCGTTGGCAACACTGTCGGTTGTTCAACTCTTCCCTCTCTCTTTTTTTTGTAAAAAAGCTATGGCAAAAATACCAGTAGGTTAGCAACACTGCTTTATGCACTATAAGGCCTCAAGCAAAGTTGCCAGCTCCTTGCTTTAGGTTAGGTTAGACCAAATAAAAACCTTGGTGACTTTTCGAGTAAGATGTTGGCAACGCTGCAAGGCAAGCCTCAAGCAAGGTTGTCAGCTTCTTGCTTTAGGTTAAGTTAGACCAAAAACCTTGGTGATTTTTTCGAGTAAGAGGTTGGCAACGCTGGTGAGGTTAACATACACCGTGAAAGGCTACAACGAGTTGGAAACAGTGGTGAGGTTAACATACACCGTGAAAAGCTTCAAAATATCAGTTGGTGAAATTTTCGTGGGGTGAGTTGGCAACACTGGTGAGGTTAACATACACCGTAAAAAGCTACGCCTCGCCCGAGTTGGCAACGCTGGTGAGGTTAACATACACCGTGAAAGGCTACGACGAGTTGGAAACAGTAGTGAGGTTAACATACACTGTAAAAGGCTACGCCTCGCCCGAGTTGGCAACGCTGGTGAGGTTAACATACACCGTGAAAAACAACAACGAGTTGGAAACAGTGGTGAGGTTAACATACACCGTAAAAAGCTACGCTTCGCCCGAACACGTACACTCACACACAAAAAAAAGCTAAAAAATTATACACCGTGAAAAGCTACGACGAGTTGGCAACACTGGTGAGGTTAACATACACTGTAAAAGGCTACGCCTCGCCCGAGCAGAACAAGCCTCAAGCAGTGTTGCCAGCTCCTTGCTTTAGGTTACATTAGACCCAAAAACAAACCTTGGTGACTTTTTCGAGTAAAAAGTTGGCAACACTGCAGAACAAGCCCTCAAGCAGTGTTGCCAGCTTGCTTGAGGTTAGGTTATACCCAAAAACAAAAACCTTGGTGATTTTTTCAAGTGAGGAGTTAGCAACACTGCGAGCGCCACCGAGCGCCATTTTCGGTTGGTGAACCCGTGCCACTGTACTACTCTCATTGTAGGTTAGTTTAGTGCATAAAACGTCGTAAAATAAAAAATAGGTCAAGAACAAGTTGGCAACACTGTTTGAGGCTTGCTTTGCAGTGTTGCCAACTCTTTGCCTTAGGTTAGGTTAGACCCAAAAACCTTGGTGATTTTTTCGGGTGAGGAGTTGGTAACACTGCGAGCGCCACCGAGCGCCATTTTCGGGCTGTGAACCGGGTTGATTATACTACTTAAAGGCGTCACGGAACAAAATAAAAATTTGATCAACGAACTCGTACCACTTGCAGCTAAAAGTTACACCGTACCCACGCCCATTTCGAGCATTCCTTCGACGCCGTTCGAACTAAGAGACGTACCGCCACGACGTCGAGCCATAGGTAGCACGTCGTCGTCTTTGGATAAGATCGAGTTGGGACCTTTGGCACGAGACTACCTGAGCACGGGGAAATTCGACAAGGATGAAGTGTTCGGATTGTATCCGAGCATGGAGAGCAACGAAGGCGGCGGTGTGGTTTGGAAGATTGGAAAATCGAAGGTGACCTTCGAAGGCAACGACATTAAAATTAATTTAGGCGAGAAGGATAGTTGGAACAGGTACCCGGGTACGGTGGGACTGTGGGAACTCGTTGCCAAAAAACAACCGAAAGATTACACCGACGAAGATTACCAAAGTTACAAGGAAATTTTGATCATGACGGATGCCTTGTACCAAAACAACGACGCCTCGCAGAATAGGGTGAAATCGAGCAGCGGTGAGAAGTACAGAAATCTCATCAAACCGATTTGGAACCAGGTGAAAACAGGCAGCGGCGTCAAACTCTACAACACCCTGCCCAAAGAGTTTGTGTGGGTGGACGACGTGCGCAAGCTCATAGACAGGTTGTTGGTTATTGCAGGAGAGGAGAATGCAGGCAATCGTAATTTCTACAACGAGAAGTTGGGAATTGTGGACATGATCAGCACAAAATTTTCCAACTTCATCGTGAACGATGACAAGGGCATAGGTTACCTCATTAAAATTATCAACACGCTGCCTCCGAGATTCTGGAACGTGGCCGAAGGAAAGGGACTCGTGAACGACATCATCAACAAGTTACCTTTCGAGATGCATTTACCCGGCTACCAGTACTGCGGACCAGGTACCAAACTCGAGAAAAGATTGAAGAGAGGAGACAAGGGTGTGAATCCGTTGGACGCCGCATGCAAAGATCACGACATCGCTTACAACACCACTCGCACCGATCTGGATGCACGTCACGAAGCAGACAGAAAGTTAGAGCACGCAGCTTTCGAAAGATTCGTCAGCAGAGACGCTTCGCTGGGAGAAAGAGTTGCAGCACTGGGCACCACCATCGCCATGAACACAAAACAAAAACTTGGGTGGGGTATATAAATAACATACAGTAAAAAAAAACACATCATGTCTGGTATAACCGTCTTGCCACACGAACTGCTGTGTAAAATATTCAAACATGCAGTAAATGGAGATTGTGAGGATATAAGAAAATTTTTGATCATAGCGAGATCAACGCCGGAATTTCGCATCCCTTGTGAAATGGCTGTTAAGGATTATCTTCGGGAAATTAGCGGCATGAGGTGCGGCGATCTCGACACTCTTTTTTCGGTCGCAGGGGAAAAATTAAACAATAGGTTAGATGAACTGCACGAGGCGAGGCTGGGGAGAAGACGATTCACAGATGATTGGCATAAGTCGAAACAAGAGACGGAAGATATCATCACGCACATTATCGCATTTTCCGAAGCACAAACTTTCTTCCTCTAACACAGACAAAAAAATCTTCGATACAAAAATCTCGTGAAAAAAAATATATATAAAATAACACACATCGTGAAAAAAAAATAATCTTCAGTGTATATAAATAACACACATTGTGAAAAAAATTAAATTTCTCTAACACACACACTGAAAATTTCTCTTCAATATGACGACTGAAAAAATGAGTGACTTTCAAGCATTAAAACAAATGCTAAATTTGTCAGTAGAGTATGTAAAAATTCAGGAATTGGAAGTGGACAAACCTTACACGATAACTTCCGGTTCAATTGTTTCTACCCAGTATGGTCCCAAGGCGCGTTTGTTGCTCAACGCACAATACAGTCTATTTTTACCAGATCGATACGCTAACATGTTATCCGACGAGAAGCTAGCTATTTTAATCGAGAACAAAACTCAAATCGTGTACAAGGGTACAAAGGAACTTCTTGGTAAGAAAACAAAGCACGTAATAGAATTTGTGTAACGGCTCTGCGCGGAGTATATCCTTGAAAAAAAATTACACGGAACAAAAAAAATCTCAGAACATTTATATATAAATAACATACCGAAAAAAAAATTACACAAAACAAAAAAATCTCAAAACATATATATAAATAACATACCGTGAAGATAACATATAGAGCATCAACATGAAGCCCAAAGGTGTCGTGTACCAGATACCTTACTCCAATCTAAAAAATCTAGGTACCCTCGATGGTTTACTCACCAAAAAACAACGCGAGAAGAAACGTTCTTGCTTGATGAAAGGACACGGAATGAAATTACTTCTCAGCACACCTCAATTGAAACGCTTGCAGCGTTCGCGGAAACAGCAAAAAATCGGAGGTTTCATATTCAGCATCCCAGCCATCCTGGCAGCATTGGGGGCCGTTGGAAGTTTGGCCGGCGGAAGTGCCGCCATCGCGAAAACCGTCATCGACTCGAAGAAGAACAAAGCCGAGTTGGAAGAACAGAAACGTCACAACCTGGCCATGGAGAAGAAGGGGAAAGGTATAACCAAAAAACAAAAAAGCAACCTCGATGCTTTGAAAAAATATAAAAAAAAGAAGAAGCCCTGTCCAACTTCGATATTGAATCTCTAATCGAACTGTTGGGAATAAAAAACTTCAGGGGTGTTTTCATGTCCGATTCTCTACCCTCTGCTGTGAAGAAAAAGGAGTATGGCGTGGTCAACCTGGACAGTTACAAAAATCTTGGTACACATTGGATATGCTACCTCAAAATTGACGATAACAATGCATTTGTTTTCGATTCGTTCGGTGGCACACCGCCTGCCAGGTTGGTGAAGTATCTCAGTGTTGCCAACCTCTACTACAATGACAAACGCATCCAGGGTTTCACTGATGTTAACTGCGGCCACCTATGCCTTTCTGTTCTCGCATACATGTCTAAAATAAATAACCCGTCGGTGGAACATTTTCAGAAAGCATTGTGGAACCTGAAACACGATGGGCGTGTTCCATCTCACGAGCGAATCTTCGATCCTGAAACTCACGCTGCACGACGACATCGTCTATCCTAAATCCGTAGCTCTGCGTGCATTCTACAGCATGTACCTCATACCTAACGTCACGCAGCACAACAATAAAATTAGCGTCGGAAACGAACACATCGTCGTCACGCCAGGCCAATACAATCTTTCCACTTTGCAAGCTCAGTTACCCAAAGGCACGTACCTTTCTCAAAATTCGGTCACGCACAGAGTGGAAATCGTGTCGGCGACGGAGACCGTGGACCTGGGCACCATGGGAGAACTTTTAGGTTTCGAGAACGACACCAAACTCGAAGCTGGCATCAAACATACGGCAACCAACATTCCTAAATTTCTAGCCATAGAAACTCTAAACGTTCACTGCAACGTGGCGGAAGGCATGATCACGAAATCCTCGGACGGATTGTTAGGAAGTCACAAGCAGACAGGAATCATAGCCACATTCAAACCCAGTTCCGAATTCATGGAACCGATCATCTACACACCCTCTTCGCCGATCTATTTTCCAGTATGCCGCAACCGCATAGACGACATAGAGTTGGTGGTGACGAACGAGAAAGGAGACGTGGTGGATTTCGCAGGTGCAACGACCACTGCCATCGTGGAGATCAACGTATAATAAATAACACGCATAGTAAAAATGGAGCAAATCGAAAGTTACGAATTGCAATCTTTCCCTCCCAACCGTCGCACGTTCGCCAATCTCAACGAAGCGAACAGGGAGATCGAATACGACGTGGACGTAGGCGACGGGTTTGTTCATCCTCACAGAGCGGACCTCTATCTTCAATTCGACGTGGTGAAGAAGGAAAGCGGAGACGCGTTTCCCGCAACAGCAAATTTAATACTCGTGGACAACTTCGTGCCTCACCTGTTCTCGCAGGTGGAGGTGAGGAAACACAACACCGTCATAGACAGAATAGACTATCCAGGCATCACGTCGACGGCAGTGGGAACATTGAAATTATCCAAAACTGACGCAGCATACTACCAGGCGGGAGGATTCGAAGCGGGGACCAAAATATCGACTAGAAGTCACACGGTGCTCTTTCCCATGCGTCTGCTGCCGGGATTCTTCTCGGACTACAAAGAGATCATGTGGAAGGGGGGATTGCGCGTCACGTTTCGAAGAGCGGCCAACGACAACAACGCACTGATGCGATACACCAACTTGAACGCCGACAGCACGCCGATAGCCAACACATTACCTGAAGCAGCCAAGTGCGTCATCCGGAGCATGGAATTGAGAATGCCGATCGTGGAATACGAAACAAACTACGCCCTCAAGTACAAAGCGGAGATCTTGAAGAGTCCGCAGGTACCGATTCACTTTCACGGTTACCAGTGCGTGCAGAAGATGGCGTCGGGAAGTCACATGGAATTCGACGTGACGACACAGTTCAACAACATACAGTTCGACATGCCAGATTTCGTCGTAGTGCTCTTTCAAACCGGTCGCGATAACAACCAGGAAAAAAATTCCAGCAAATTCGACGACTGCAAGATCAAAAACATTTATCTGAAGAATGGACGCAACGAAGTCTTCCCGCGCGAGAATTACAACCTCGACATGACCAAAGACGATTACCTAAAACTTTACGAAGCTTACACCTCTTTCAAACGCGTGACCGAGGGGAACGTGGACATGTACTACACGCCCAGCGAATTCAAAACCCGCAGACCCATGTTCGTCATCAATACCACGAAGAGGAAGCAGGTGGTGGTCAACGATCGAACCAACATCAAGGTCGTCTGCGAGTTCAACAGCCCGTTGCCCGAGGACACCGTATGCAGTGTCATCCTGGTCGCCGAGAAGTCATTCGTCCACGACGTGAAGAACGAGAGGGTCACAGAGCAGTTTTAACAGGTTTTTAACATCTTTTCTTGCACAAATAAGAAACTTTTTGTACCAGCACAATCAGTTTCAATGGCACAATACGAAAATTTCACTAGTTCAGATCAATTACAAATGTCAATTTCATCACTTATCAGTTACAATATTTTTTTTTCATCACTATAGCACGAGACAATCAGAAAATTTGCACAAAAATTTTGTTGTTATTTTTTTTACACGAGAAAATTAACAATAAAATTTTTTTATCGTTTCAGATGCTGTCGAACATCAAAAACACATACACATACACACACACACTAAAAAATAAGCATGCAACTTTATTTGTAACACACACACATACATTCTCCATCTTCATCAAGAAAATATTATAATAAACATAATTTTTTTTTTTATCTATATCTCACAATAAAACTCTATATCCAAAAATATTACAACATCAAAATAACACTAGAGTCGTTAGTACACGTTGCATGCATTACGGAGGTCCTCTGTAGGGTTTCATGGAAGTTTGGGGGAAAAAAAAAAAACACGTGAAACTCTACAGAGGTGCGGCTATCTAGAACCGCAGCCATTAGAACCTTTTTGGGTTGGGCACCACGCACCCTGGCGGGGTTAGGGGCCAGGAATCTTAAAAAAATAAAAAAAATTATTTGTTTGTTTGCTTGAGTCACAATACGGAAATAATAAGAGGCGCGCACGCGTGTGTGTGGCACATCGTTCCCGAGAGAGGTTTACAAAGGTCACGATATACAAACATTGGTGTCCCCGAGACTTGGAAGATTACGATAAGGTGCATTCATACTTCAAGAATGAGAGGATGAGAGGATGAGAGGATGAGAAGATGAGAGGATGAGAAGATGAGAGGATGAGAAGATGAGAAGATGAGAGGATGAGAGGATGAGAGGATGAGAGCTCATCTTTCACTCATCACTGCTTTTTTCTGCGCCGTGAAACATCGTCAGCGTAATTAATGAGGCGCGCGCGCGTGTGTGTGGCACATCGTTCCCGAGAGAGGTTTACAAAGGTCACGATATACAAACATTGGTGTCCCCGAGACTTGGAAGATTACGATAAGGTGCATTCATACTTCAAGAATGAGAGGATGAGAGGATGAGAGGATGAGAGGATGAGAAGATGAGAGGATGAGAAGATGAGAAGATGAGAGGATGAGAGGATGAGAGGATGAGAGGATGAGAGCTCATCTTTCACTCATCACTGCTTTTCTGCGCCGTGAAACATCGTCAGCGTAATAAATGAGGCGCGAAACGGGGAGAGAAAGTGAGTTTTTGAGGTTTTTGTGGTCGTTTGGTCAAGAAATCAAAGTTGTCGTCAAAGGCATATTTACTATCTACTGACAACTTTTTTAAAATTGGTCAAGGGGTTCAGAAGTTACTGTAGTTGCGCTTTTTAAGATCTCCGTGTACGCCACATCCGGCTCCACTTTGAATGACACGCATTAGGTTATAAACGATCAGATCTTCCCTCGGGTTTGCCGTAGAAACTTCAAGTTTGTTTTCTTTTGTTCAGAATAGTATAAGCTTTCATTTAAATAACGTTTCAGATGAATTCATCAATAAACATGTATTTTTATATATAGTTTTATGCATTTTTTTAGAAAAATAAATTACTAACTTCAAGAGCAAATTTCGTGCAATGCCCCCCCTTCAATTTTCCCCCAATTTTATACGTAGGTAGCTCAGAGTGTGTACTGATGCCTGATGAAAAAATTGCGATGGGCGGTTCAGAGACAGGGTGATAAAAAAATAATTTGCATAAAATGACATTAAAAGTAAATCTTATTAAAAATGCTTATGTATTTAGCACAAAGCCTAAAGTACAATATGTTTCAAGTTACAATATTCAAAATGTATGTTCACTAAGCATAAGCGTAATCTGGCGGGGGCAAAGGGAAGCACTTGCCCCCTCCAAAATTTATAAGTTAAATATATTTTGCGATCCTCCTGGCACTTGAGGAACAAACGAATAAAGAGTAATAATTGTGATTTTCCAAATGTATTTATCAAATAATCCTGGACACTATTTTTATGCGATAGAAAACTTAGTGATTATCTCAACCCGAAGATAGTTTCCAAGTTACCCATTAAGATAGTACCTAAAAATTGTACTCTATGCATTGCCAAAATTTCATGTACTATAAATTGTGCCGTTCACATTTTAGTTGGATATTTTGACCATTTCTAATACACTAAAGTATTTGACTTATCACTAAGTACATATGTCCATCCATTTGTGTTGTTAATGTCCACTGGACACAGAATTCTTTGTGGCCAGTAGTGGGAAGTTGATGGACCAAGTGGATGCAAGAATTTAATAGCTGCATCGCCATTTTAACGTGGACTTTTGAAGCAATCCTACAAGCAAGTTTGAGTCACGCACACACATGCTAGTACATAACTGTTTACAGTTGGAATTCGGAAAGTCACTTCTTCACAAATGTTAAACCATACAGTTAGAAAACATATTACATCGCACTTACTATTTTTGTTCTGACTGTTAAACAACTAGTGTTTCGAAGTAAATAGTTACAAAGTTACAAGTACAGTTCCTTTTTATTTAGGAATTCTAACTGTAACTAGCTACTTTTAAAAGTAAGTACCTGTAACGTTAACAGAGTTACTTTTTGCAGTAGGGAAATAGCTAAATTGGACAATTCTGTTCCAGACTATAAAAATAAAATATGTACCTTCTCCGGATGCTACGTGAAAGGATTTACTTGGAATTGCTGGCAAGGAAGCTATACTTTGTTGCATGCTAAATTTAGAATATTCACGCTTTACTGTAATTCATTTCTAATTGTATGTGAAAACTCCATTGTTTTTGGTAGACTGCTGCGTTCTTTTGGAATGTTGTTGTCCAGCTAGGAAAACGTCATTGTCGAGGGAGTGGATCTTTGGATCTTGTTGAACTTGGAATGGAGGAGAAAGAAATAGGTGCAAGTGGAATCAATGACACCATATTCAAAATACCGTGGTCAGCATACAAATGATTTTTAATTATAATCGTTCAAGCAAAGCTGACTGTGTTTTCCATAATTTATCAGCAGTAATAATGTAAATATATGAATACATATTATGTACTAGAAACATAAGTAAAACATGGAAGTCTTCTTGATCATTGATTTTGTGTAACGTTTACACAAATCAATGATCATTAACAGTATTACTGTTACAGTAACTGTAAAAGAAACTCAGTTACTGTCAAAGTACCAGTAACAATAACTGAGTAACTTTTTTAATGATTGACTGTAACTCAGTTACTTGTAAAAAGTAACTTACGGAACCTGTAAGTTCAAAATAGTGCATACTTCCTGGTACTGTTGTAGTACTTTGCAATCGCTGACGCATTGTACTGTGGGTTGTTTTCATTTCACCCTAGATGATTACTAAGAAATTTATGCCTTGAATACTATTTCTACATAATTGCCGTACTTGTTGCTTTATACTATAGAAGTCTTTACAAGTATTTTTACTGATCCAACCATCCCGTCAGAAGGATATTTTCTGTGGTATGTGGCGAAAAAGCTCCATTTGAAAAAACTTCAATCAGCACAAATGTGTAGTATTAATTCTTACTTCATATTACGTATCCCCATGAAGAGTAGCCAAAAAAGAACTTCCATATTGAGATAAAATGCACAAAGAGAATGTTCTTGAAGATAAATTTGCTAAACTTGGGAATGTTAATAATAATTATATATATAATTATATAATAATTATGATGTCTGATGTCTGGTTGGTCTGCGGCGTATTCCCCGCTTCCCACTTCCCTTGCGAGCATGTAGAGCGCCCGCCGTAAGACGACAAGACCTACAGAAACTTTAGAAACATGGCTACGGCAAAGAATGGAACTTGTGAAATGGACAGACGAAGTAAGAAATGAAACTGTGCTGGAAAGAGTTGCCGAAAGGATAGCAATGCTGGAAGACATCAAGAATAGGAAAATACATTGTTTGGGACACTGGCTAAGAAGGAACTGCTTCCTACTTGAAGTGTCTGCTATTTAAGATTCACTTTCATCAGCTAATGAAAATGTACAAGGAATTTCTGACTTAGTTGAAATTATTTTTTACGTCAGTCCCCTATTCCCCAGCAGAGGAAAATTCCCTCGCTTCAAAATGTTCGGCGAAAGGGGATTCGGGGAAACGAGAATTCCCCCTTTCGCCGAAAATTTTGCTTAGGTGAGATACTTGCCTCTGGGGCATTCGGCGAAACGGGAGTAAATCGGAAAGTGAGGGCCGCCAAAAATCAGCCTCACCCTGTCGAAAATTTTACTTCAGCTGCAACTACATCTCCAGAAGACAATCTGGTGACTTGGGAGGGCAGGCGTAGAGCGACAACTCTGGATGATTATACTGGTCGAATTTCCAGTTGGCGGCTGGGATCAGTTGAATTCTCTTCGACTGGCATCGGGCATTTTCGTGTCACAAGGAACCGAAAGTTACTGGCGGGACGAAACAAATGAACGTCGGATACGCAGCATGTTGCCAAACGTACTGTAAAACGAGGAGGAGTTGAACAGCGCCGTTACTGGATAAAAGTTGTACAATAGTACACAAAGCACGGAAAATTAGTACACGAAAGACATAAACACTGTACAAACAAGCTAACAAAATCAACTGACAAAAGTAGGCGTACACTTTGTAACGTCGTAACAGGAGAGCGATGTTACCAGTACACCTTTTACTTCGCAACTGAGGTTTTTCTTGACATTGAGGCATACAGCCCCGAAGACGATTGGTGGACAGATGGGGCAGGAGCGTATATCCTAGGCTAGCTAGGCTCTTTGTGAAGCCTGAAGTCTAGAGAATAAAATAAGGAGAAAAATAGATCAGAAATTGTAAATAAAATTATTCATTTCAGTGAGATGATGCTGATTCTGGAGTTGGCAACCTGATTTCTTATGAGTTGGCAACCTTATTTCTTATGAGCTGGCAACCTGATTTCTTATGAGTTGGCAACCTGATTTCTTATGAGCTGGCAACCTGATTTCTTATGAGCTGGCAACCTGATTTATTATGAGTTGGCAACCTGATTTCCTATGAGTTGGCAACCTGATTTATTACGAGTTGGCAACCTGATTTCTATTCATAGCCTAGGACCACGTGACATTGTGAGATAGCCCAGATCTTGGAGTCAGTATACGCCACTAGGATGGAGCTATGTGTGACAGCCGCCAGTTGGGTCGGTGATCACTATGATAGTAATAACAACAGCAAATACGTCATACATAATGGCAGGAAACAAAGCAAGACGTAGCAGTCTCCTATCAGAAACTTCGTCTCATTGAATATAAGTTAGTTTAGCCATCAAATTACAGAAACGCTTGGAGTGGTTGTATGAAAAGAAACGAGAGAAAAATTAAGATGATTGACATCAAATTCTACGATTTATCAAGAAAAAATGAAAATTACTGTGACAACAGTTACCATTAGGTGTATACAGGTAGTGTTAATATAATTTTTAGCTAAGTGAGACTTACATTATTAAGCATTTTTGGTGAAAAAAATATTCATGACAAGAGAGGAAAAATGTCCAGTTTACAAGAGTTTAAATGTAATACATGAAGATGAGATCTTCAAATGTCCCTGCAATTTATATTTTTCATTATAAAATTATCATTTTTCACTTTTTGACTTGAAATTTTACGTGAATTTCCCCTTCACATCCTTTTCATGTGGCAACATTGACCCAAACGCAATGTACATTGGAACTCAGAATCAACATATTATAAATTTTCTGATGGGGATAATTATTTCGTTCCAAAAATCCAATATTTTCCCTTTGCCTCGAATTAAATGTACGGTCCACTTCCATGTCATGATTTTTTTCTAAAGAAAAGATAACGAGAAATTTAGAAAAAAATAATTTTATTGAAAATCTTTGCCATAAAAGCAACAAATGATCATTACATTAATTAAAAAGAATTATTAGTAATACTTACTATACTATGATTTAATAATGTGAGACTTTTATGAAAATAATATTACTTTTTGTTGAAAATATTTGCTGCGCCATCTACTGACAAAAAAATGTGTAAAATATAGAAATGGTGGTGTTCTGTCACAGATCACAATTTTGAATATTTCGAAGCATTTCAATGTCCGTGTGAAATTACCAAATCAAAAATCGAAGACAATAAAATCCACAATTAATTTCTGAAAAATGATATTTTGATAATTACAAAATGGCATCATTTACAGATATAACCCTTATTCTAGCTTCGTAATATACGCCAGTGTACGTAAGCATTTCAGCAAATCTTGGATGTGGACATGGGCGTCGCCAGAAATTTTCCTAGGAGGCGTCGAAAAGATGTCGAGGACACCCCCTCCCCTCAAAAATATTGTGATGAAGACCAATGGAAGTATGCAGAAGTATGTCATGGGGAGGTTCATTTTTAAAATTGTTGCATTATCGGTATTTTAAATTATGTTATTATTATTATTATATTATTACTACAATTACTACTACTACTAATAGTAGTACAGTAGTAGCAGTTTTAGTTTAGTAAATTTTAGCATCCAATAAGTTTATTATATGAATAATATAGATCTAGTACTTGTTACAACCAACTTCTGGCCGAGTGGTCACGCTGCGACGCCAAGGGTCCCGGGTTCGAATCCCGCTTGGGCTCAGTTGTTTGTGAATGTCCATTCATCAATTTCATCATTTCATCACTCCTCCCCATCTTCGCAAATTAGCCAAGAGGCACAAAAGGCGAAGTAAAATAAACTAAACCAATCACAATAAAATAGTTACTTATAACATTATTGGCATTAGCAACAGCAAACGCAGTAATATGAGAAGCTTCGGAACGTGTGAAAGTTACAAATTAACAGAGTTTCAGTGTTGCAAATTATGAAAGTTTCGTACCAAATTCTGGTAACGTTGTCGCCTTGTAATCAAGGGGTCCCGGGTTCGATAACCGGTGGAGGCACATAATGATTCGGATCCCACTTTAAACTGTACATCCAGTAACGATTAGCCTTACTGTGCATAAAGTGGACTTAAAACACCAAATCAACCAACCAATCATAGCAAATTCGATATCCCAAGACCATTTTTAAACAATGATGCAAAATGAGGCGAAATAAAGTGCTTTGCTTATAAATTGAAAAAATATATAGAAATTCCCAAGGGGGGTCGACCGACCGGTTCGATCCCCCCCCCCCTGCCGACGCCCATGGGTGTGGATTACCAACTGCTGTGTTGAATTTGCTGTTCCAGCCTTCAACTAGATTCTTCGTTCGGAGCCTTTTTCCACACACATTCCACATTGCTACGTACTGTATAGAAGTATTGTCCATCCAACCTAACCTAACCTCGCCCGTCCTAAAAAGCCGGTACCGATATCCATCCAGTATGAGGGAAAGTTTGCCGTTTCTAGTCTCAATAACTTCCATTACACACTTGACAAAATCATACGAGATTCACTCTTCTAACACACTCCTACGACTGACAACTCCTACAATCTCTCTATTACTCTAACTCTTATTTCGCTATTCCTTTTTCCAATTTTCTTTCCTTCACTTCCTTAAAACATCCTTTCTTCTGACGACACAAACATATTTCCCACTTCAGTACCAACTTTTAGAATACAACATATTCTACATATGTCACTCTCTATATAACCTGATCAACATTGTCCAAGAAATGCAACATCTCTCAATCCTTAGCTAGTATCGTGCTTCCATTGCGAAAAGTGTATAAACGGAAACCTTAGCTCGGAGTGCACGTCAGGGCATTGTCATGCAAGAAAGCCATTATCATACTCGGAAGCTCCACGAGGAAAAATATTGGCGGAGATCATTGAAATATCAGAAAAATGCTGCCCAATCTTCAGGTCGCGACCACGCAAGATTTCAGCGGGAACATTAAGGAACATTGTTTAGGGAGTGGGTTATCTCGAAGGCATTTCTTCTGGATAATAAAGAGGCTGGTGGTATCTTTATAGGTTAAGTATTAGTGGGAGTAGGCAAGGTTTTGTCGCAAAGGAGGGGTACAATCGTTTCCGGTAGCGGTGGAAGGCACAGTGGGTTCAGCCTGACTGTCTATTTAGTCTATAAATTTTAAGGAGTATCGTAGAAGTAATTGTAATTTCTTTTAACGGTATCTTATAACTAGGTCTCGGAAGTTGAGGAAAAATCCTTTTTTTCCTAGTGTTCGAAGTCGAGGCCCAACATAATATATGTTCATTTTGGGTCATTGTAGGCCAGAAAAAGGTGGGTTTTATTTGTCCTATTTTGCCTTTTTCGGCGTTTTTTTGGCTTATTGGTCCTTTTTTCGTATTTTTTAGGTCTTAACCGCTTTTTTTGCAACTTCACCTTCTTCCGACTACGTTTTTACTGCCCATTCTTAAGTCGAATCATCATCAGTTCATCAACTCTTAAACGTTCTTTCTGTAGTAAAGAAATAAAAAAGGAAGAAAGTAATATATTTGGTTAGGCCAAATATGATTCTTCAAATATGATTTTTCAAATTATGTTAATCTAAAAAATACAAGGGTTGGATAAAAAGTAATGGCAACACTGGTATAATTGGTACTTGACTGTATTGGCAGAGGAGCACGTGTTACATTCCTTCAAAGTAATCGCCCCTCATCTCTACGACCTTCTTTCACACGTACGGAAGGCGTCGTACGCCGTCAGCGCGTCCATCTCTGTCGATGTCCCGCAGTGACCGCCCTATAGCACGTATGATGGCTTCGCGCGTGTCGTACTGCTTCCCGCCCAGTGGTTCCTTCATTTTGACAAAACGGTCGTAATCACACGGTCTTATACCGGTGAATACGGCGGATGTTCCAGTACCTCCCACTACCAGTTATGCAGGAGCGCCGTCACATTGTTCGCAGTGTGACACCTTGCATTGTCAAGCAGGATGATGGGAGGGACACCGTGCCGTCGCTTCCTTCTTAATGGGAGACGAAGGTGGTGTTGCAAGAAGGTGCAGAGGTAGGCTGCGTTGAACGTCTGCCTGAGAGACGTTGTTCTTCTTGCCTAAACATATTGTTAGGGCGCTTGCACTCTCGTCCTCTGCTTCAGAGCACTGCTGTTTTTGACTGAATAACATACAATCGCTCCCACTCACTATACTTCCTCGTCTGACATTCCTTTATCAGCCACGAAACACTTGATGCGCTGTGACTCACCCCTTTCACGGGACAGCAGTGTTGCCATTACTTTTCATCCAACCCTTGTATATAATGTCTGAAAGAAGATGCATTTCATTCATATAGTTTTCTCGCACACTGTGTTCCATACCATTAGAATTTTGTATTTTTTTATCCATTAAATGTGTAGCCTAATTAAAACTAAAGCTATTGATTAATTTCGTTCACTTTTGTACATCCTTTTTTCCGTTTTAGGTCATTTTTTATATTTTTAGGTCTTTTTATAGGTGTTTTTTGGCAATTTATAGGCCTTGAACTTTCTAGCTCTACTTATAACTGAATGCATAGAGCAAATAGAAAAGCCAAAAGAAAAAGAGCGAGAGAAAGAAACACACACTCAGAGAGAGAGAGAGAGAGAGAGAGAGAGAGAGAGAGAGAGAGAGAGAGAGAGAGAGAGACATTGAAAATGAAGAGAAGCGAAAAGAAGAAACAGAGAGGGGATGAGTAAGAACAAATAGAGGGAGAGAAAAGGCACAGAATGAGAGTAAAATAATGAGATAGACCGAGAGAAAGAAACAGAGAGAGAGAGAGAGAGAGGCGGATGGAGGGGAAAAGACAGAAAGAGAGAGAGAGAGAGAGAGAGAGAGAGAGAAAAGAGAAAGATACAGAAAATAAGGATACAATGAGAGAGAAACAATAATAGATCAACATTGTAGCTTCTGTAACTATTTTGAACGGCGTGTAATTAATTTTCTACACTCTGTCCCACCTATCTCTGGAACAAGCGAACAAAAACAAGTCTCTGCGCAAGTAGTGACGGCTCGACCAATGAACACATACGACGGAACGGGATTGCGTGGAGCTGGTGAAGCGACAGCAGCTACCAGACTTCCCAGCAGCGTGTATAGCTTCCCTCTTCCCACTTGATCCCCCCTTCTCTGCCGCTATGCGTGGCATTGCTCCGGAAATAGCCAGGACAGAGTATAGGCATTATTTAGATGAACCTAGAAATTGTAAAGGAACTTATTTGAACGGTATCTCACAGCTAAATGTATAGATTGGTTTATCTACTTCGCTTATCCGTTACTTTTGGCTAACGGCGAAGAAGAGAATAATATGATGAAATTGATGAAGAAGGGAACACTTACAAAGAACACACATGCAGAATATCAACACGGGACTCCTGGCGTCGTAGCGTACAGTACTACAGTACTACAGTACTACAGCAAACAGTGGTGATTGTTGAATACTCTACTACTTGATATTCGTCCACTATGGCGGATTTTCCAAGATGGCCGACATGTATTCCTGCATGCAACAAGAGCCAACATTTTGGCTAATATCTTCCTTTGTATCGCATATACGAAATATTTTCTTCTTAGATAAATCGTTGCCAACAAAATTACCTTACTTGTGAGATATGAATCAGTATATTAGGATTAATATTACACCTCTCAGGCAGTTCCAGTCCTATCATTACTTATAATGTATTACATTTCAACTTGGATTAAAATCTTTCAGTCTGACGTCGCCAGAATTACTAGGTACTAACATATCTAGATAACGCTAACATGCATTTTTAACAAGAGTTGTTAAAGGTCAATGAACACAAGGGCCTCCCCCATGCCGCAGTGGTAGCGTCATTGCCTTGTAATCAAGGGGTCCCGGGTTCGATACCCGGTGGAGGCACAAGTGGTTCGGATCCCACTTTAAACTGTAGGTCCAGTCCCGATTAGCCTTACTGTGTATAAAGTGGACTTAAAACACCAAATCGAAATCAAAGTCAATGAACACATAAATTCTAATGGGTTCTTTTGGGATCCGCTGCAGGACCGAAACCTTTTTTCTCGCACAATTTAAATTCGGTACAAGTTGCGTAATGTTTCACTGAATTGATTGATTTGCTTTATTTTACTTCGCTTTTTGTGCCACTTTTGGCTAATTTGTAAAAGAAGGGCATAAGTAATGATATGATGAAATTGATGAATGGACACTTAGAAACATCCACGTCCAGGCCGGGATTCGAACCCGGGACCCCTGGTGTTTCATTGAAGAAAGGTTCCTGGACCGTATTAAAATTCATTCAGAAAAAGGTCCTGAACCGAATTGAAATACTTTACAGACAAAAAGGTTCTTTATGGTCTAGAACTCATTAAGCCTGCAGATTTTCTATCCTGGACCGGAATTGAATTAATGTTAAATTCCTGGACCTTTAACAAGTCTGTTTTTAACAACATTAATGTATGTAGTGGTATGTAATTGTAAAGAGACAGAGAAACCAAAGGAGAAGTCAGTGGAAGACCAAAGCCTCTCGTAACTTTTGCAACAGTGATCCATGATTGTGTCCGATGATGGATTGTCCACCAATACCAAACGATGCACCAAATGGAATTAAGAAAAACTTCGATTTTTGACCCCCATACAAATTAGGTGTGACAATAGTAAATATGTACTTCTTAGGGAGCTTGTAGACCGAAGCGACAGGCGCCTAGTGACACGTGTCACTTGGAAACGAACCTTCAGAAATAAATGCAACCTTTCGTCCTGAACTGTCGCTTTTACAGCAGCGTGATTCACGTCGCTCTGTCTCTCGCCGACCCGGGTACGAATTTCTGCCTGTGCATGGATATTCTGTGTGAGTGTCCCATCATCAACTACATCGTATCATCACTCTTCCCCATCCTCGCGATTAGCTAAAAGTGGCAGAAAAGCGAAGTAAAATAAACCAAATCAATCAATCAAAGCCTGGATCTCATGGTCGCGCATGCGCAGTACATGTTTTTTTTTTAAAGACTTGAGGTTCCGTGTTTTTTTCCACTTAGATCTGAAGGCTGCCTTAAATTGACATCTACCTGCGTGACAGAGTGGTTAGAGTATTGCACTACGGAGAGAGTATCATTACTTCTTCCCCATATTCAACTTCAGACCGTGTAGTCCCAAATCCCCTTTCGCCTAATTTATTATTAGGACAAGATAATGTAATTTATTATCTGGTAACCATTTTAGGCGAAACGGGATATCCTCTTTCGCAAAATACAATTTCGCCTAAACTGGTTGAAAGGAAATATTTCAAGTGAGGGAAATTTAACGGTCTCTCAACATGGAGTTATGGGGTTCGGCGAAACGGGATATCCCATTTCGCCTAGAATGGCGAACAGCTGTCACATCTTATTGACAGGTGATAAGCCATTAGGCGAAACGGGAAATGGGGTGCAATCCTTCATGCACAGAGTTGCCTGAAATAACCAAAATTCAAAATTCTAATTTCAAGTCTCCACTTATGCACAGTAAGGCTAATCGGGACTGGATCTACAGTTCAAAGGGGGATCCGAACCGCTACGAGCCTCCACCGGGTATTACAAGGCGACGACGTTACCACTACGCCATCGGGGAGACCCCTCAACAACATGAGTTTTCTTGAAGTGCAATGTAACAGTCCGTGATTCGATACGGCCCACCGACGTGAAGTTTTAATTCAATGCACAACCCATGAATAACTCTTCCTGAATGTCCGTAAGAGGTCCATAAATGATGAATACATTGAAATTGTTCACTTAATGTTTGAAATGAGCGGTAGACTCGCAACATCACACGGGCAAGGGTCATTTGGGAGACCTCTAGCAGCCGCTATTGTAGCTGGTAATTCTTCCACGTCTCCCGACAGCAAAGGAGTATATTTTCTCTACGAATGCAAGGGGGTACGAATGAAATATAAGCCCCCAACTCTATTTACATTTCGCGAGAAACAACAGTCTCGAGCTTTTGTTCCTCCTCCGGGTTATTATTTTAATTGCGAGCAGAGGGAGGGGAGCAGCTGTTGGTAGCCGCGCAAGGAACACATTATTGTTTCATATGTTGAGCACGTGACTTCATTGCCCTTTCTCTTTGTCCCTTCAAGGCGCCCTCAGACCCTCTTTCTTTGTGGATTAGCAACATTCGCTCGCGAAATTAGCATCAATATGGCTGCATGTTAATTCATACAGCTGCCACGGCTGTTTTCTATGTATTTTGGGCAGTCTATTCATGAGAGAACTTGTTTGCAGGTTTCCAAATGTTGGTAACCCTATTTTGTCTTTCGATTGGGCATTCTATTTCATTTCACCTGCTTTACTGACAGGAATCAGTGCACAAGGGAATGGGGAAGGATAACCTTCAGCATACTTTAGGCGGAGTGTACGTACTGGTGCGTCACTGTAGAAGAAATATGCGTTTTAAGGGAGAGAGAAAATATAAGATAAATTATAGACGCGATAGAGAATGGGAGAGAGAGAAATAAAGGAGCAGAAAGACAGAAAAGTAAAATTAAGAGGAGAAAGGACGAGAAATGAAATACACACACACACACACACAGAGAAAGAAAGAACGGCGAAAGGAAGTGAAATGAAGAAGAAAGTTACAGGGAAAGAGAGGAAGAGAAATCAAGAAATCTAGAGGCAGAAAGAGAGAGAGAGAGGGAGAGATAGAAGAGAGAAAGGAAGATAAATATAGGAGAGAGAGAGAGAGACAGAGAAAGAATATGTAGAATGTAGAATTAATGCATCAGTTTATATGTTGTGAATTTAATATACAGGGTGTTACAGAGCGACCCAGACACTACCTTTTTCTCGAGAACGGTAGATCGTATCAAGTTGAAACAAAAAAATGCACCACTAAGTTGAGCCCAAAGAATCCGTAGAAAGTATTTGCAACAGCCCGAAAGCCACCCTTTGTGGTTTTAGTGGGGGCACATGCCCCAAATAAACAGCTGTTCCGCTGGCATTCTTTGTACAGGATCTTATGAACTCTGTCCAGTGTTTGTGTTTTGCTATTTACGTACGTAATTCCTCACTTTGGAACAACAACTTCAGGGGGTCAGAATTGTTTTGGTCGCCATTTTGAAACCGGTCAGTGGATTACAAAATCATGTTCGCATCCTTTTCACGTTTTCTGTGACTTTTAAAACGAGGTATTACTCGACCCCACTTGCCATTTGAGATGTTCGAGTTCTTCCCTAACTTTAGACCCCCTTTTTTGGGTGACGGGGTTTCATCCTTTTTTAGTCCCGCAGTCATCATGTGGCATATCGTTGGAAAGCTTGTGTCCTGCACTTTCCGAAAATGTTATGGTGCTGCACTTATCTTAATTGCTAAGCTCAGTATACTCGATTTGGCTCACCTTCTTTTTTTTGCAAAACCAATTTCTACACGGAAAACGGTAGGTGGTACACACAAATGTTTCATATGACAATCGTATTTTTTCTCCACTTTCCGAATCCGCATTCCAAACATACCCTTCCCATTTTAAAATCGCACGAACGGGGCATGTGCCCCCCCCCCACTAAAATCACAAAGGGTGGCTTTCGGGCTGTTGCAAATACTTTCTACGGATTCTTTGGTATCACGAGACCCGGTCACCAATAACAGTGCGGAGGAACTTTCAAATGTACAGAATTATTTCGTCTAGAATATCTGCCATCAATACGTTGGCATTTAAGAAATGGAATTTATCTTCATTCCCAAATCCTGTCAAGTCCAAGAAACATTGTACGGAAAGATGCCACCCGATGGCAAGAGCATTAATTCCGGATTCCTTGGCACTGACACTGCTACACTACAGCCACATTACTGAAATCTGCAACAAATAAACTTGGTTAGTTTTGCAACATTTTGGCACCACTTTCACATCTCTACATTGAATATAGCGGATATGAATAAAGTTTGTAATCAGGGAAAGACTTCTGGGACACCCGGTATATCCCGGACTGCAGTTTGCAGACTAACGAGGCTTTGGCGCCTGCACCCATCGCCATTATAATCCTCTATGGTACTTTGCTGTGTGTTGTCCATTATGTGTTTGTCATTGTTCTTTTATGTTATCGCCATTCGTACCCATCTTCGCGATTAGCCAAAAGTGGCAGAAAAGCGACGTAAAATAACCTCAATCGATCAACGCTACGATAGTGGCGCCACCATCGCGTCGTCTCTTGTCGAAACATCCATAAAATACAGCATGACAAGGCAGGGGTTGCCAGTCCGAACTTGACCATATCTCAGGTACATTCAGGGACAAATTTTACTAACATACACTAACTTATCCTTATCAATTGCTGCCCCGCTTTTTCATTTCCGCTACACCCTCTTTTCTTTGTTACGAAACATCACATTTCTTCCCCATATTCTAACCTAATGCCACAAGAACATACGAGAAGGGATTTGATTCTAGAGCTCAAGTAAGGTCTATCTGGAATAGAGCGCCCTATCGCCACCATAAAGAACACCAAATAGGAAATAGAGCCGCAAAGCTGCCTGTATCGTCCAGAAAATATCCAGCAATGCCTTATACACCCCTCCTCCCCTAATCTCAAGCAAGGAACCCGACTATATCCTACGGGATCGTTTTCCTGACCCGACATGGTCTCCGGAACGAGCCAGTTTTTCACGAGAAAGTCGTGTGTGGCCTTGCTGTGGGAGGAGAGTTATGCATGACTTATGGAGTCGAGATAAGGGCCCATGAAACGTGGAAGTTCGCCGTTTCTTAACAGTTTTCAAATCTTCTCCTTCAGGTGTACAGCGCTACATGGCATTTCACGAAAGTGAAGTTTGGGAGAGATTTCGCAACATGATTTCACTCGAAGGTCAACTAAACAGAAATGTATTGCACCCTTGAAAAATTGAGCAATTTTATTGTTACGATTATTATGTTCATTCAGATTCACTAATTTTCAAAGATTTACAAATGTTTATTCGATATATTTTTTTAAATTTAATGTTTTATAGTAATATATTTAAGCCTTGTTTTGATATTAAAAAGACTAAATTGCTGACCAAAGCAGATTTATTAAGAATTAAAAACACTTAACAAGTAACGTTTGAACCCTGTATCAGGGTCTTCCTCAGACGAAGAACTAAACTAAATTGACGAAATACAGATACAGAAAGATTACATACACATAGCAGAGTAGGCCCATTAGTCAACTGTCAAGAGGCGATGTGAATTTATTTCCTTTGGAGCTATCGTCCAAGATAAGGACTGTCAAGATGATTTGTTTCTGTGTGGTTACTCACCCTGCTACGTGTATGTAATCTTTCTGTATCTATATTTCGTTACTTTAGTTTAGTGACGCCATTATACAGCAGCGGAATGATCAGTTTAAATTGCTACGAAGCCAGAGGTTTCAGGTTCGTAGGGATGGCCAGATCCGGATTTTTTACAATCCGGACTTCAAAGGGAATCCGGACATCAGAGCCCATCCGGACCTTGGAGGTAATCCGGATTTCAGAAGAAATATGGATTTCAAAGGCAATTCAAATTACGGTAGGAATCCGGACCTTGTAGGTAATCCCGATTTCAGAAGAAATATGGATTTCGAAGGCAATTCAAATTACGGTATGAATCCGGACCTTGTAGGTAATCTCGATTTCAGAAGAAATATGGATTTCGAAGGCAATTCAAATTACGGTAGGAATCCGGACCTTGGAGGTAATCCCGATTTCAGAAGAAATATGGATTTCGAAGGCAATTCAAATTACGGTAGGAATCCGGACCTTGTAGGTAATCTCGATTTCAGAAGAAATATGGATTTCGAAGGCAATTCAAATTACGGTAGGAATCCGGACCTTGTAGGTAATCTCGATTTCAGAAGAAATATGGATTTCGAAGGCAATTCAAATTACGGTAGGAATCCGGACCTTGGAGGTAATCCCGATTTCAGAAGAAATATGGATTTCGAAGGCAATTCAAATTACGGTAGGAATCCGGACCTTGGAGGTAATCCCGATTTCAGAAGAAATATGGATTTCGAAGGCAATTCAAATTACGGTAGGAATCCGCACGTCGGAGGCAAACGGTGACCATGCGGTCTCAGGCATCATGCTTTGTCCTCCTTCTACTGGACGCGTGCAGGTTCGAGTCTCATGAGGGAAGCGTATAAGATGACGCCTTTACTTGGTTAACGTCCAAGATCTGAAGAGAGCTGCCGCCACGAACGTGGGTGGGGAAAAACAGCGGGCGAGTTGTTTCCGTACAATCACACTCAACCTTCAGCCAATGGGCGCAGCTGTCATTCTGCTCGTCTACTCCACGTGGAGTCTCGGTCACATGACTGTGGATATGCTGTTGCTGTACTTTGCAAGTGGGTTGAATGTGATTGTTGCAGCTGGTGGGCGCGCTCAGTGGACTTCAAACGCAGCTAGAGTGTCGACTATAACAACCTTTCTCCTGACATTTCGGTCTGTGTATGAGACAGGTGGCCACACACCATCGTGAGGTAATTGGGGAGCTACGAATGAGTAACGTAACCTGGTCATGTAAACCTACGAGTACAACGACGACTGGGGGTTCGTCGTGCTGACCACACGTCACCCGGAACTGGTTGGATGATCTCCCTTCTCGGCAGGTAGGAATGAGTGCACAGTCGGTAGGTAGGTCCTGGCTCTCACGGGCTGTTGCGCCACGGCTTATGTTACAGGGTGTCTGGATTTCTGATGGATTGTCTCCGAAATCTGGATAATACAATTTTCTAATGGGGGATTGCTTTTGGCCAACCCTAGTTCGAACCCTGGTCAAGGCATGGGTGTATCATTTTATGTGAAGAAGAAGAGGTAAGAAGGTGAAATTAAGTAGAGAAGGAGTTAATGTGTGTGTGTGTGTGTGTGTGTGTGTGTGTAAGAGAGAGAGAAAGAGAGAGAGAGAGAGAGAGAGAGAGAGAAGAATATAATTATACTTCAAATACGTACATACAGCATAGGCGCCGACTCCATGGGGCTTGGGGGGCTCGAGCCCCCCCCCCCCAAAGTTAACGATGTGGGGGCAGGGCCTCCAAATAATTTTGCTTAAGAGGATCTAATGTATTATTTTGCTTCTCTTGTAAAGTTTACTCTGAATTGTGCCACATGAACTTAACTTTAAATACACATTTGAAATGTTCTAGACCATCAATTTGGGGGCTGAGACCGCTAAACCATCAACTTTGGGGGGAGGCTGTGACCAGGGACAAAAAAACACATGACTTATTACTATATAGTGAGTATGTAATTATGAGTATTGTTAAAATTTTTACTAAAAAGAGTTTCAAAAGACGATGTGCATGAACTAGGAGAGTGGATGGGACGTTCGGGCTACAAATGGCTCTCACATGACATTGAGAACGAGATCATTGATATATTAGGGAGATCTGTTTTGCGCTCCGTGGTAGCTGATATTAAAAGTCGGGAATATTTTGCTATTATGGTTGACGAAACTTGACATATCTATCCGTGGACAATTAATATTCTGCAATTAGAACTGTGAATAAAAATGTTGATATTTTTGAGGAATTCATGGGCTTTTATAAGATTCCAAACACTGAGGCGAAAACTTAAAAAAGGGAGATAGTGAGTCATTCACTAATTTATTTCAGTGATCAGAGCCCCTTCAATAATTTTGACAAGTCGGCGCCCCTGACATGCAGTCCTTATACGTACCGGTATAGTGTTCAAGAAAAACTTCAATTCACGCAATGCATCTTCATGGATTCGCGATGAACAATAAGACCATGGCTTCCAATTAAAGCGAAACGTTACCTCAAAAATAACAACCCATTCAAAATCAATCTTTCCCACAACGCATCTGAACCTAACCTTGTACAAGAGAAGCAGAAAAAAAATACTAGTGACAGGAGCAAGAGAGTTACATTACGAGGCAGCGAAACACGAGCTTCCCGGACTGTCACTCTTCTGACAGATATACAGTTTGGCAAATCACATTGTTCGCCCTGCACTGACATAGATACGCATCCTCTGGTCTGACCGAATGAGACAAAATTTAATTTTTGGGGCCGTTCATTAGGCAAAGTGGCACATGCGAAAGTCTGAACCTTTCATGTTTGACAGGTAACTGATGCTCTCGCGTTGTTGGGGCTGAATGTATGTATGAACCCTCTGTCACGCGTCTCATAATGTGCGTGATATATGCCAACGAGAACGGACCCAGGGTGAAGAGGTGAAGTGTAATATTTTTCCTAGCCATTTTGTTCGTTAAATCGCTTTTTTTTTTGTCTGCCCATCCTGAGTTTACTGAATGGAAATGTGACTAATTCTGCCCCGATGGTTTTAGCTGGAACAAAATCTCTATAGAAACGTCCTTAAAAATCTATTTCTATTTTGGCTATTTTACACTGTTTTTCCTACTCTTTAAGTTAATCAAGACAATTATGATGACTAAGTTTGACACCATTATAGTCAAAAGGTTAGACTGACGAATAGCTTGCCTATGTATTCTTCGTTCCTCTTTTATTTGTAACGGTTTATTTATCTTCTATTTCATTCCTACACACATAAAACTAAATTGATTAATTGAGTTGGTGTTTCAAGCCCAATTTATGCACAGTAAGGCTAATCGGGACTCGACCTACAGTTTAAAGTGGGATCCGAACCCCTATGTGCCTCCACCGGGTATCAAACCTTGAATCCCATGATTACAAGGCAACGACGCTACCACTGCACCATCGGGGAGGCCCTTATAAAGCTATAAAACTATTTGACGCACCAGAAATACATCGACTCATGCTCTAAAGTGTGTTTTTTTGACATTCAGTAAGAATCAAGTTTACAATTTGATGCATTATTGTGTATCATTTGTACTACAGGTAACCCTAATGTGCATCATGTAATGCAAGTGAGTATTTTTTCTATGTCGAGCTGTACTTTAATACAATTGATAAGTTTATGATGCACCATCCTGCATCTTTCTCAATGATGCACTTTATGATTTTTTTTTGTTTCAGTTGATGGAATTTACTTTTCTCTGTGTAGTTTTCTATCTTCATTTCTCAGTTTTAACACCACTTTTTTGCATGCTTGTTTCTTATCTACTTTGTTTTCTTTAATTTTCTTCGCCCTCGTGTCAATTTTCAATTCTCCCTGTTCTTTCTCTATCTCCATTCTTTTATCTCTCTATCTAACTAACTAACTAACTCTCTAGCCTTCTTAAACCCGAAGGTTCATGGCTGCAGCAACACAGGCCTTCCATCTGTCCCTATCTTGAGCAAGATCTATATACTCTTTTCCATCCCTACCGATTTCCCTTAGGTCCATCTCGACGTTGTCCCTCCATCTTCGTCTTGGACTTCCTACTGGTCTCTTACCATCAGGTTTCCCAACAAGAATCCTGTAAACTCCTCTTTCCTCTCCCATTCGTGCCACATGGCCTGCCCACCTAAGTCTTCTTGATTTAATTATTCTAATAATATCTGGACATGAATACAAATTATTTAGTTCTAAATTATGTAACCTTCTCCACTCACCTGTCTCCTCATCCCTTTTAGGTCCAAATATTTTCCTAAGGATCCTATTTTCAAATACTCTCAATTTATGTTCCTCTTTCAATGTAAGGGACCAAGTTTCACACCCATATAATACTACAGGCAAAATTACGGTTTTATATATTTTAACTTTTAGTTTCTTAGATATTAAACGAGAAGACAAAAGTTTATGAAGAGAGAAGTAACATGCATTTCCTGAATTAAGCCTACTTTTTATTTCCTCTTTAATATAATTTTCATTTGTTAATATTACTCCTAAGTATTTGAATTTGGAAACTGGTTCAAACGAGTTGTTATCAATAATTAGATTTTGATTATTACCTATCTTTTATCTTTTATCTCTCTATCTCATACCTTTATTTCTCTCCTCTTCTATCTCTCCCGCTTCTTAACTTCTCTTTATCTTTCTGCCCCTCGCTTCTATACTTCTCTCCATTTTCTTTCTTTCTCGCTTCTTTACTTTTCTTTTATCACCCTGTTTCTCGCTTCTCTTTACTCTTTATCTCTCTGCCTCTCGTTGCGTTATCTCTCCTACCTTTCCTTCTCTCTCTCTTTCTCTCTGCCATGGATTCCTTAATTCTCTTCCTTTCTCTGTCCTTTCATTCATATTTTTATCTTTCTTCCCTGCATTAAACAATTACAATGTTTTGGTGACACGTAAACATGACGTCACTACATCCCGCCTAAGGTCAAACTTTTCGTTTATAACCTCCTTTGGAAACAAAATTATAACAAGAAAGTTTTGATATTGAATATACCCACTATAGACATATTAGTTTGTTTGTATATTTAATGCTAATTGTCACAAAAAATTCAAATGAAAAAGAAAAGTTACGTTAAACTAACGTTGTTATCGTTCTGTATTTAACCCAAAGAATAGTAAATGATGGACTCCCGGATGGCGCAGTGGTAGCGTCTTCGCCTTGTTGTCAAGGGGTCCCGGGTTCGATACCCGGTGGAGGCACATAGTGGTTCGGATCCCACTTAAACTGTAAGTCCAGTGCAGGGGCACCATCCATTTGGAGAATGAAATCTGCGCTATCCTCTGCAAGCTGTAGAAGGAGCCATAGATGCAGCATATCAAGGAAAACAAGTCCTGTCACAGTACGTTCATGGAAGAAAAAGGGCCCATAAATCATTTCATGGGAAATGGCACAAAAGGCATTCACTTTGGGAGAATCGCGTTTGTGTTCCACAAATTCATGGGGGTTAGCAGTAGTAGTAGTGATAGTAGTTTAGTAGTAGTAGTGATAGTAGTTTAGTAGTAGTTAGAATTTGCAGTGAATTTTTGTGAACATATTACGCTATACACAGTGTTGCATTATTTTGGAAGTCGTCTCTTTTGTTGTATATTAATGCATAAAACTAACAACTACGCACTATAGGTATTTTCAGTTCTTACGGCGGGCGCTCTACAAGCTGGCAAGAAAAGTGGGGAGCGGTGAAGAGACCAATCCAGCGCAATAAGAAACGCAGCAGCCTGTAGAAAGAGGTTCGCGTCATACCTCTCGGTGTCTGGTTCGTCTGCCGTGTATTCCCCGCTCCCACTTCGCTTGCCAGCTTATAGAGCACCCGCCGTAAGAATAGGCAAGAGCTGCAGTTGCTTAATTGGAGGCACCAGCGTTACATAAACTCGTAATAAACCGTACACGAAAATTTATTTTTACCTGGTGTTGGGTGTCTTGAATCCCTATTATGAAGAAATGGAAGTATATTGTGAACTTATACCGTTACTTTTACTTAAGAACGGATATAGTATATTGGTGTTATAGAACCGGTTGGACAGATTTATTTGCACATGGATCTAGCTTGGACACATCCATTTGTAAACACATCCTGCTCTATAGTGTGGCCCAGGAATTCAGTAGCTACACAGGTGAGGCACGGGCCTTCTTCAAAGCTTCAACCCAAGTAGAGTCGGTTTTGTGCCTTCAGCTGAGCCGGCAGACGAACGGGGGTTCTCACGTGTGCACGTCTATAATTCGCCTACTGCACCTCCCTCAGAAAGTCAAGTTATAACCTCCAATATCTTGTCATGAGAACAGGGAAGATCATGGGAGGAAAGTAACCATTTGAACTACCTCAATGGAATATAATAATAATAATCGTTTATTTTAAGTGTTGAGCACAGTATGAAACCTAATACAGCACTAAGTCAAATACAAAAGTACAAAGTTACACGAATAAAATACATAAGTTGTAGAATAACATAACATAACAAGTTAGCATATTTACACTTCAGGTTACAGTTTTCAACGAGATCTATTATATATCTAATAATAATAATTGTTTATTGTTATATAAAATTGTGCAATTAACTGTGTATTGTTCTAATAATAATAATAATAATATTTATTGAAGTGATGATAACGATTAAACAACCAGGTATATCACTATGTCAAAATTGGTTATACAAAATTAAAAAAAAATGAATACATAATTATAAAATAAAACAGTGGATCCTACAATCTTAGACATCAACATAAATTCAAATTGTAGGTTTCAACAAGATCAGCTACTAAACCTCTGGCCTTGTTTAGGCATGTGAGAACTCTTTTAAGGTCACTGGTTGCAGTCAGAAACCATAATTCATTTGCATATTCAAGAATAGGACGAACTATCGTTTTATTATAATAATGATTATAATAATAATAAAACAAAAGTACACCCTCGAGAGACGAACTACCCACCCTCACCCCGGTGACAAAGTGCACTATGTCCGCTTGCACTGTGTCCGCTTGTCGTAAGATCAGAGAGGGAGGAGGGGGGAGTGCTTACGCGTCATACAGAATAATGTTCATATTATAACTGACTCTACAAAGGGCGTTCAATAAGTTTTGCACACATGGTTATAATATTTTTATTAGTTGAAATATGATGATGAAATTTTAGGTGAACATACTTTGATCCTTGCTAGAAGACCACGTCACTCAATGTAGCCTCTTCTTTCCATGCCTTGAATGCACTTTGGCAAAATTCAGGTGGCTGACTTTTACACCATTGTTTCACACAAGAAATGAGGTCCTTGTCACTGTCGAATGTTTTCCCCGCAGGTGGGCCTTCAAACGACCAAACAGGAAGAAATCCGAAGGAACCAAGTCCGGACTATAGGGAGGTTGAGGGACGACTTCAAATCCCATTTTCATGATTTTTTGCTGTGTCATCATGGCTGTGTGAGGCTTTGCATTATCATGATGGAGTTACGACATTCAGACCAAGAGACCGGAGCTGCAAGGTAAGATCATCAAAGGTCAAGGCCTTTCAATAGAGTAATAGGGAAGGGAGATCTACGATCACATGCAAATTCTGAATCTTCAATCGCTTTTTTTGGGTGTTATGAAATTTTCCTTTTTTTTTTTTTTTTTTTTTTGCGAAAATTTAAAATCGCCATTTCTCCGTTCCTGATTGAGCTAGGAGGATGGTTGATAGCTGGTTGGACTCGGAATGAAGTCCTCTTTACGATTCTATAATAAAAGATGGGGGTTTCCATTTAAAATTTCACAGTTGCCCCCACCCCACCCCCAGGAAGCGGGGTGGGGAATCAAGTGTGATATCATTGAATAGCTTTCTTTCACTTATTCAACACGTATTTTTTTCATTTTTCCGATTCGATGTGTATTTCTCACGATATGTGACTGTTCCGGGACTTTTTGGACCACCCGGTATATGTACGTTGGGAGAAGTTAAATTTGGAGGGTTTTTTCTGCCAATTTATGCATGCGGCAGGTTGTTTTTTCCTCTGTCACGCAAAAAGCTTCTTGTGTCTTTCCTCTCTTCTATCTTCGCCTACACTTTCGCCTTCTAATTATACTTCCGATAAGTGCCACATCGGCAGACACCGTTTGATTCATACACAACTAGGTGTGCTTTATAGGTATCCCTATGGAGGGCCCTGAGGGGGAAGGGTGCTCATTCCTGAGAACCCCAAACCTTAGGGGGACGCTTACAAGACGAGGCGTTGCCGCAGACCTCTGATGGGCCCCACTCATCACGGCGGGCTCTTTGGGGGCCGGGAAAACTTACAATTTCTGATTTCTGAACTGAAAAGACGTATAGTGAGGCTCAATCAGAACTTTGAAGCGTGCTACAACAGTGGTGCAAAGGCTTCAACACCAAAAAAACTTCTGTATGTTCCTCTAAATATTGCCTACTCCCACGGACCTCAAACGCCTTCAACTTAATAGGCAAGCAGAACGTCACACTCCTTACGCTTACATAACAATGACGATTAGATTAAATATATGAAAGAGGAAGGGCAACGAGACATCCTGACTTGGAATCGAACCTTCCATTGAATCGCAAATCATGCTCTAGCATATGGGGATTCTGTCATTACTCCAAAGGTTTAGATGTGTATACTTTGGAAGGAAACCATCAATTATATATACGCCTCACAAAAAAATTGTAACAAAAGATTTCCAATATAATAATATTAGACAATAGTTGATAGGCACGTTGGCACATGTCGGCAAAAAGACCAGAACGTCCACGAGACAGATACCATGTGTTGTTGCATTCCAAGGCCGTGTCTATCACCTATTGTCTAACGTAAAAATATTGTGAGGAGGGTAATTATTTACTTTTGTATAATGCTTCAATATTATTATCATCATCATACAGCTGTTTCGTCACTGTAAAATAAGTCAAAATATATTATTTATAATTTGAAAAAGGGTTTTACTTAAGCTTACATATTTTTTTCATGTCTCTTATAACATGCACAAAGCTACACTGCAGAGATCTTCTAGAACATATTATATGCTGATATAATAAAAATAATATTGGAAACTGTGAAAATGCAGCAAGTAAAACGAGACAAGAACAAAAGAGAATAAGCCAGCCCCAGTGACGGAGTGGTTAGCACATCACGCTACGACGCGAGGGTCCCGGGTTCGAAGCCTGGCCTGGGCATGGATGTTTGTGAGTGTCTATTCATCAATTTCAACATATAATTACTCATCCCCATCTTCGCAAATTAGCCAAAAGTGACACAAAAAGCGAAGTAAAATAAATCAAATCAATCAATGAAAAAATAATTAAATCCGTAATCAATTTCAGTTGGAGGATAACTAAAACATGAAAAAAGAAACCTTCCTCGTTACTAATTTAAAATAAGTTTTCTGTGAATGGTAGTTAAACAATAAATTATATTAAAAAATGTGAAATAATAGCTGAGGACTAAAAGTGGTAAACGTTGTAAGTGCCAAAAGCGAAAGTGTTGGGAAATCGCATCGTTCCGCACATCAGCCCGTAAGAACGTGCACACTAGTGACCTCTTTACACGCCCTTTGAACTACTTACAGGGCTACCAGCCACATTTCACGTTTACCACATTATAAACCATGGCACATTTCATAGTTAACGTGGAAAACGCTGTTTGAATTATTGTGGCACTTACAGCGTTAACCAATTTTAGTCTTCACTTACCAGCAAGTGATATTGTTCATTTGAAGTACGCTCCTCTTGTGTCAGTGGAAGTAGAGAGAAATTTTTGCATGTACAAGGCTCTCTTGTCCGACAACAGACAATCATTCACTTTTGAAAATTTGCGTATGATTTTTGTTGTGTACTGCAACTCATTACTTAAAGTGTAAAAGATGATAAAAAGTGAACTTTCTTACTTGTACTGCCATACACAATGAACATGTGATAGATACTGTAACGTTAATTTGCAATTTGATTTTCTGTTGGTAGTTTATAAATTTGTTGTACAAATCTTTCAGAATTTTTAGGTCATTTTTCTAAGTTTATAGGGCATTTTCGTTCACGTATTAGGTCATAAATGCATTTTCTAAAGTTCATTTTTTGGCAATTTTAGGGTCATCAAAATCCTAGTCCCATTTATTACCATTGAGACAAAATTTTCGTGTGCGAAAGGGGGTGAAGCATATAGCAATGGGTGCGAAAACACCCCGTCGCACCCCCAGGCACCGCCTATGGTTCCTATGGTTTGTCGAAATCTAAAACGGTCTCGCCCAGGGTGGGAAACTTTTCAAAACTAGAATCGCATACACAGTTATTAAAATGCACTACAGTCACATGTAAAATAAGAGTATAACACAAAAGACATTAAACCGCTACACAGTTAATCTACCTTGACAATGTTTTAATAACTTTTACAATTAATATTCAATTTTCATCCATGAACAATAGTAATGAAAATTCAAAAATTGATTCATCTGTTGTCGAGAAAAGCGAATATTCCATCTCGGTAACAATATCAATCAATCAATCGCGTTCCAATCAACATCATGCATCACACTGTTATGACATGATTAACGAATGGAATAGTTAATTATTGACAGATATGTATGTAACTCTGTGTGCAGCGCGTTTATTACCGATGAGATATTTCAAACGCAGCAGACATGCGGAAAAATGTTCGGATGCAATGTTAACGGTCGACGGTTATTAATTTCCCCCGATAAAGCATGTGATTCTATTACGCGTGAAATATCAAACAACATATTTGAGGTTGGAACGCCAAAAAGGAAATTCTTAATATGATGCACAATGTGCATACTGTTCTGTCAGTTTTAGGAAGTAACCGTTACATTTTTGGAGCAACTGTAACTGAATTTACTGCACGGTGAAACCTAAACGCACTAAATTCATTTGATGCACACTCAATGTATCATTTGATGTTCTAACACTTGTTTTTCGACTTTCACAACAGTCAAGTTGAGAGAGAGATGAAGAGACTCAAAGAAGGGTTCGAGAAAATAAGGATAGATTTAAAGAGATGTAAAGAAGCGAAAGAAAAAAATGGGGAGGAATAAAACAGAGAAGAAAGAGAAGCAGAGAGATAAAATTGAAGAAGCTAGAGAAAAGGGGAGCGAAATAAAGAATAGAGAGCAAAGAAGTAAAGAAGCAACAGCAAAAGGAAGGGAAGAAAATATGGAAATGATATATATATATGTATATATATACAGGGTTATTATAAATGATTGACCCGATTTCATAAATTCACTGTAGCTTTATTATTTGACATATTGTCAAGAAACTTTGAAGATGTGTAGAAAAACTCAAAAAGTTTTCTTGTGTTGCAGGTTCGCTTCTGATTTCTGCCACGAGAGCGCAGCAGTGAGCATTTATTCAATATGGCGACAGACAGAGAGAAAGCTTATGTTGTGCTCGAGTTTCATTCACACCAGTCTGTCCTAACAGTGCAACGACACTTCCGAACGAAGTTCAACAAAGATCCACCAACTGCCAAGTCCATTAGGTGATGGTATGCACAATTTACAGCTTCAGGATGCCTCTGTAAGGGGAAATCAACTGGTCGGCCTACAGTGACTGAAGAAACGGTTGAGCGCGTGCGAGCGAGTTTTGCACGAAGCCCACAGAAGTCGACGAACAAAGCAACCAGAGAGCTGAACATTCCACAGCCTACCGTTTGGAAGATCTTAAGGAAGCGATTGAAGAAGAAGCCTTACCTCTTGCAATTGCTACAAGCCCTGACGCCTGATGACAAAGTCATACGATATGAACTCTAGCAAAACATAAGCTTTCTCTCTGCCTGTCGCCATATTGAATAAATTCTCACTGCTGGGCTCTCGTGGCAGAAATCAGAAGCGAACCTGCAACACAAAAAAACTTTTTGAGTTTTTCTATATGTCTGCAAAGTTTATTGACAATATGTCAAATAATAAAGCTACAGTGAAGTTATGAAATCGGGTCAATCATTTATAATAACCCTGTATATATATATATATATATATATATATATATATATATATATATATATATATATACCCTGTTCCATCTATCTTTGGAGCAAGGCCGCGCATAGTGTCAGAGAAGTGGGGGGAAATTGGGTGGGCAGAGCGAAGCAGTACATTTTGCTGGGAAGACTTTTAACGGCAGTCGCTTTTCCCCTCCACGCAATCCCTTTCCTCTCACGTGTTCATTGGTGGAGCCGTCTCGTGTCAGTACTTGCGCAGAGGCTTGTATTCGTTCGCCTCCTCCAGAGATAGTTGGGACAAAATGTTGGCAAAGAGAAATAAGGAAGAGAAAGGCACACAGATAGAGGAAAGTAAAGAAAGGAGATGCACACAGATAAAGAAAAGTAAAGAAGGTAGAGGCTGCTATATAAAGAGAAGTAACGAGTGAAGGAGAAAAGGACAGAGGAAGAAAATAGAGAAAAAAAAAGAATTGAAGATGAGAGAAAAAAGGAAGCGAAATGAAGAGAAGACAGCAAATAAATAAAGGGAAATAAAGAAGCAACAGCGAAAGGAAGGGAAGAAACTAACTAAAGGAGAGAGAGAGGCATGAAATAAAGAAGAAGATAGAGGTAGACAGATAATGAAAAGTAAAGAAGGAAGAGGCAAAGATATAAAGAGAAGTAATGAGACGAGAGAGAAAAAGGGAGAGAGGAATAAAAGTGAGAAGAACAGGTCTCGAAATGGACCGGAGCAGACCGGAAAGGCGTTCTACTGTAATGCGTATACGCAATGTAGTAGAATGTATATGCTAAATAGTACGGTGAACCAAATTATATACGGCATGTATCAGACTGGCTGAGGTGTCCATTGCAAAATAATTACTGGTTCATTTCATCCATCACCGCTTCTATCTTATAAATAACGTCAAAAGATGGCAGCAGTTCCTTATATCTGAATAATATCAAAATTAGGATCATCAATAAGTATATATATAAATGACGTGGCAAAACAATAATACAGTCAGAATTGATGCATTAAAAGTATATAAGTAGAAAGCATTATATTGGACGTTTATATTTTAAAAAACATAGAATATCAATTTAGCACAAATATAATTTAAACCATTAATTTTGTAAGAAATGGCAAAGAGAAAAATTGAAGAAATCTCGCAGTTTGTTACCTCACTTTCTATGTTATGCATATATGTGTATACAATGTACATTACAGCCATGTTTATATAGAGATACACATTATGGCTTACTTCGAGCATTGAAGAAAAAACATACCAAGTGTTACTCTACCCTTGACCATTGCTGACGATTTTGCTTCATTGATAGAAAGAAAAGTTTAATCCTAATTATTTTTTGTAAGATATCAGTAGGATTTTTGTAAATATTTTGTAAATTTTACTTAAAAATAATGTACGAGGGGCATTCCGAAAGTAAGTTTCGTCATTTTTTTCACAGGAAAGCTGTATTACAAAGTGAGAAAATACATTGCCATAACAAAATACAATCTTTCCTGAATTCACGACGGGAGGAGCGATGGCGCATGCGCAGAGTGCCGAAGAATAGAGATAAGCAGCAGACCGACGTGCCCGAGCTCATTCGAGTGCAAACCATTATAGCAGAAAGACGTGTGCTGGAAACGTGGTCACAAATGGAAGTGCGGCACGCTATTGACACACACTAAGCAAATTGAAGTCCGTAATTCGATGCTAGAGATCAGGGCTCTTAAGTCGAGGGGTTTTGTTCTTTAACGACAATGCAAGACCCCACACAGCAAGGGTCACTGCAGAACACATTCGTCTTCTGGGATGGGAGAGACTGAATCACCCGGCCTGTAGCCCTGATCTTGCCCCATCCGACTTCCACCTTTTTCCTGCGTTGAAGCCAGCACTATCGAGACGTCACTTCGGAAGCAACGAAGAGGTACAACAGGCTATGAAGAACTTCCTTAAATTGCTGGGTTTCATGAAATTGATTTCACGGTACGACAAATGTATCAGTGTCGGTGGCGACTATGTGGAAAAATAGCCAAAAGATTGAATTTTGTTTGACATTGTATTCTTCTGTTTGTAAAAAAGCTTACCTGTCAAAACAAATGACGAAACTTACTTTCGGAACGTCCCTCGTATAATATATAGTTTATATTCATGTAATTTTCTCAGGCAAAGTTGAATAATTATAAATTACATTTTTTCTACTGATATGAGAACATACTGCACAATGCATTTATTATTATTATTATAAACATATTTCTTCTATTACTTGTAGAGACATGCATTCTGGTAACACATTCTTTCCCAAAACCAATAGTAGTTCGTTTCTAAGATATTCTACAAACACGAAGACAAAATAAAATGAAATATTCTTAAAATTCTATTTTTTTTAAATCAGAAATGCAAACTACGAGTTTATAGATATAACCTATATTGTTTTTTTAATAAATTTTCCATTGTTTCTTCATTTCAAAATTTGTTGGATGTAAATATCACAAACCATGGAATAACAAGATAGTATCGAAGGATGCACATAAAAATAGTACTGCTTGGTAGTGCGGGGTGTTGGGAGCCAAACTACTATCCTGCTTAGTGCATCAAAATATCTAGCTACGGAGCTGGCTCCGGTTCACACGTATGACTTCGCAGGAGGTGAAGCGACCACGTGGGTATGAAATACTGTCGGATCCAACCTACTCACCCGATCTTGCACCATCACAATACCTGCTTTCCTTCCCCGTATGTTCTTCTCCAGGAGACATATTGCTCACGACGAGACGCAATTTCTGCAACATAGCTTCAAAAACAAAATTGTGATTTCTTCCTCACACCGTCCATCGATGTGGAACCTTCCGAACCAAAGCGACACGACAAGCTTCACGTGTAGCCTGTCGCGTGGGTGCAACTCGAACTGGGACATTTTTTTCAATACCATTCACAGTGTCACCTCGGTCTGTTGTTCGCGCATGCACGGCGAATGCTTTGTTTTAGACCGAAGGGATCTGTGTTGCTTGTCGCTTTGGTGTGAAATATCCATGTCTCTTGTCGCCTATCACTTGTTACCTGTCGCCTGCCGCGTCCCGGTTGAGGATTACAACAATTGTGCTGACAGTCATGCACTACGGTGTGAAACGTTGCTGTTGATTTGTTAGTTACCAAACGACTTGTGTCGCCTGTCGTTGGTAACTTCGATCTGGCATACGAGAGATAGAGTAAAGGAGATTTCAGGCAGGAGCGACAGTGGTAGTTCACACCGAAGCGATATCACTCCAAAGGCATGCATTCGACGCACATGCACAAACAACAGACCTAGGCGACACGATGCACGTCATTGAGAAAACGGCTCAGTCCGAGCGACACCCAGCAACGAGAGCCAATTGTCGCTTGAAACGATCCAATCACCAACAACGTGCCACACCGTAGCGGCATGACAGACCGCACAAACCTTCATTCGATTGAGGAAATCCCCAACATGTCGCGTGTAGCTTCGGTGTGAAATCTATCTAATAGTTGTGCAGCAGCAATACGAAAGCACATCTACCAGTACGTCAGTGCGCTTCTTTATCGAACAACCCTCGTACATAGTTTCTCAACTTGCCGTCTCCCTCAACCTTCCACAAATACGTGCATTTTGTTTAAAGTATCTGTTTACAACGGCTTTGTAACAAGACAGCATCACTAAAACAGCCACCTGAACACCAAACCAACTGTATCCGAACCAACCTCACCTTTTCCGCTCAGCGAAAGTACCCGATCCACAGTTTCCCGCCATCCCGCCAGAGGGCAGGTCACGTGACTTTAACGACGAACATTAAAACAGAGGAAAAACTTCCTCTTCGCAACCACAGATCAGATGTAAAACCTTCCATTAGAATTTAAGTCCTGTAAGTTACGATTCTTTCACGACACTTAAAAGACAGAAGAAAATTCTGCCCCAAAATCTCACAAGAATCCAGGAAAGATATGAAGATTAGTAGTAGATTAGCAAAGGTTATTAACAGCTCCCATCATCTTTAATCATTTGGTATATGTGGGTTATAACCTACCCAGAATCGAAATCATTGGAAAAACTTCTTGTGCAAGAGCAAATGGTCCTCCATTACTGCTGATAGAGTGTAATAAAATTTGCTAGGAAAGGCGGACGTCAACTCGGAAAGCAATTACTTAGGAATTCGTCTTAATGAATGATAATAAAACTACAAAAATGTTTAATTAACTTAGGAATTAATTGAATAGCACTAATTGCTAATAAATGCTTTTAAGATAATGCAAGATAATGATCAAACTTAGTATGCAATGCTAATAAAAATGGAGTAAAAGTGTATTTAAGTAGCAATATTTGCTGTAGTTCTTGCCAACAAATTCCATTAACAATTGCAATATTATTAACTGCGTTGTTTCCTTTATACAGGGTGTCCAAAATTAAAGTTGCCCTACTCAGAGACCTCTGGAGCCCGTTTGAAGCATTGCATTGCGGTGAAACGTAGTACAGAGACTATGAATATAATGGGGAAGCAAATGCTGGTAATAAAAATAGTTCAGATTTCACATACATATACATAACCAATACTTTGCAGAACTTATTGATACTTAAATCCTTACTCTGAAGTGTAGGTGTCCTATACAATAAAAATAAGCATTATTAAAATGAATAAGTAATTAATCTGTATACTTCATATTATTACTTCAGAACAGTAACCTCAATATTGTAGAGATATGAAGATTATTAAACCGAGAAAACCTCGTCAATAGAATATTTACGCTTGTTTATTTCCTGGAATTGTCCGACCAGCGGGCGATCCCAAGAATGCGCTAACTTTGTAACTTCTGTGAAGCAATGACTGAAAGGCAAATGCGTGGATCTGAACAAGATCCAGCGTGTTCGAAAGGTTTAACAACCTTTCGAAGCCAAAGATTATAAAAGGAAGCTCCCTCCCCGAGCTCCTCTCATTTGACTCTCATTGGATTTAGGCTCTCATTCGACGCTCATTCTGGATCATTAGTCTGAGATTACACTTGAATTACACTACGACACATTACAACTACAGAACTACGACGACGGAACACGAAGTTACGCCTGCCTAGCATGCAGCGAGTCGCGCGGGTCCACTCGGATTAGTGAGCCAAGGGTCACGGAATCGAACCTTGGCATCAGTCACCATTCGGTCTGCAAGAAGCATCTGGACAAGAACATCACTCGCCTACCAGGTATGAACAAGCGTAAATAACCTTTAAATTCAACCTTCCATATCTCTTCCCTCTTAATCGGAGCAGGTTCAGCTAACAGATACAATTAAGCTCTACCTAAAATGTATTATTGAAGCATCCCTGTGACCTCAGATCCCAGGTAAGACGGGATTACAACAATATATTGAAGGATAAAACAAAGAATAATGGGATGCTAACTTAGTGTTTATTTTCATTTCCGATGTGCTAGGATGGGACGATCATGATGTATTTAATTACAAAACTGGATGTGCTCAATATGAAACTATCGTTTCACCTATCAAAGTGGCAATTCTTAATCAAATCTAATATTCTCTATCACAATCCTCTTTTGTTTATTTTTGATTGAATTTTGACCGTGTAGCGAATTTAAAAGGTTTCATATAAAATGAATTTTCACTTCATGATTTCATTTCATAATTAAACGAATGGCTTATACAGTGCGTTCGAAAAGTCATACTTTAAAACAAAAAACCTACTAAGTCATTCATCTGCATGAGTTGGCAAGCCTGTCAGGAGGAATTGGTATGGCTGATATAGGTGTAGTATGTCTCCACATTTTTTCTCGATACGTCATTGTGAACCACAGTAGGTTAGGTTAGGTTAAGTTAGGTAACCTAACCTAACGTGGTTAACAAGAACGTAAAGTGGAGAAAATATACACAAATAAAGAACTTGAAACATACATACATACATATCACACCTACATTCTTCCAATGTGGAGACATGCTACACCTATACCAGTATGACCTTGAAGAACGAGTTTATGTTATGTGTCGGGCAATGCCGTTGTTACAGTCCTCGGTGTGAGACGTGCACACATCTGTTGTCTGCTTCTATGGTGTAACGCCCACTACAGGGGCACGCGCGGAACCGAAGCATCGTATTTCCGTGTCAGAAGTCTTCAGGTTATCTTACAGATTATCGTCCACTGAGACACCGGAAACGAGTCAGTTGCGATATGTAGCCACGTTTCTCCGCATCCCAGTGGGCGTTAATCTTTGCACTCACAAAACGAATCGCTATGTTGGAAGCATATTTTGAGTATGTCATATGCAATATGTGTGGTGAAATGGAACCAGGTAAAACCGCCATGGATGATTGTTTCAAATTTACTTTCAATATTCTTTTTGTGAATTTCAACGCGCGGGAAGAGGCTTGCCGTCTTGACAGCGTGTTAACGACCTCAGAGATTGCAGTATTACTCACATTCAGTTTACGAATTATTTTTTGTGTATTTCAAGATACAGTTAACAAAATGCATGTATTCATTACGTTGACAAGTTCAATAAATTATAAGCAAAAAATTCTCAAACTATGAGTGCGGGGACTTTTGGAACACTCTGTATTATTTTTAATTGAAACACTTGAATACGACTTTTATATAGTACTTTGTTTCGAGATTAATATCAGTAATTTTGTATACATTTTTAAGTATGTCAAAACAATCCATGAAGTATAGAGAAATCAGATTATAGCTCTTGTCCAGTCTTACGGCGGACGCTCTATATACTGACAAGGAAAGTGGGGAGCGGGGAAGCGACCCATCCAGAGCGATAAGAAACGCAACAGCCTGTAGAAGGAGGTTCACGTAGTACATATTCCCTTCACGTTGTATCTTTCGGCGCCACCGCTGTTTTCTATTTGGTCTGCTGCGGCGTATTCCCCGCTTCCCACTTCGCTTGCCAGTTTATAGAGCACCCGCCATAGGAGTAGACAAGAGATGTGGTTGCTTAATTGAAAGCACTAACGTTTGATAAACTCCTAATAAACGGTACACAAATAAATTATTTTTACCTGGCGCCTGTCCTCTTGAAGCTCGGGACCTCGGCGGGTGCCCGAGTTGCCCTTCTCTAGGTCGGCTTTGCATTTAACCTAAACTTATACATTTGTTTTCACTCAGAAATGGAGGTAAAATATTGGCAAAAATTGGTGTATACTAAATTAAAGTGGCCGCGGTGGCTCAGTCGGTAACGCGTCTGACTACCATGCTCAAGGTCCCGGGTTCGATCCCCGGCCGGCTCAAATCCGGGAACTTTTCTAACGGTGGAAGCGGCCCCGGCGCCTACCCAGCGTCGAATAACATGGGTACCTGGGGGAAACCCTGGGGGGTAAAGGCGGTCAGGGGCGTGATGCTGATCACATCACCCCCACTCACGACCGGATCAAGAAAGTATGGGGCGTTACCCCCACACCCCCTATACGATTTCATGGCGTGGTGCTATGCACAGGGGAACACTTTACCTTTTTTTTTTTTTTTTACCTAAATTAAAGTATAGATGTCACTTACTGCAATACATTTTCCTTCATATGCAAATGGTTATCATTTTGTAGCAAGCAGTAACTAATTGTTATATCTTTACTACATTAATTTATAGTTTATAAAAAACTTCTAACTATTATGAAGAAGTGGAAGTATATTGTGAACTTGCATATGAAGTTATACATTTTTGCTCCTATATAAACTTTTATCATTTTTCAGTAAGTAGTTACTACAAGACTCCCAATGCAGGAAAAGATATGTTCGTTAGGGTTTAAGAGGTTTAATACAAGGTCCGCCCATAAAAAAACAGAACTTTGGTTTCGGAAAGAAAACAAGTAATTACTTTCAAATGACTTTATCACCTCAAATAATCACCAGAGGAGGCAATACACTGTGACCAGTGTTTGTACAGGTCTTGGGTTCGTAGCCATCTTAAGCTTGGGAAATACAAAAAAATCAGCAGGTGATACTAAGTCCGGAGAATATGGAGGGTGATTGATCACTGTCACTGAATGCTTAGCAAGGTATTGTTGTACAGACAATGCAGTATGAGGCAGAGCATTATCGTGTAACAGAAACCATTGGCAAGAATCACAGAGATCCTTCCTAACCCTCTTCATCCTGTTTCTGAGTCGACCAAGCACTTCCTTGTAATACCACTGATTGATTGTTTCATTTTCAGGGACAAATTAATGGTGGATGAGTCCTTGGGAATCACAAAATGCGATCAGCAGCACCTTTGTCTTCGATTTCGACATCCGTGCTTTTTCTTTACAGGCGAGAACAGTCCTTTCCACTCTGCCTTTTTGTTTTGGGGGTCATATTGTAAACACCAGGTTTCATCTCACCATACACTGCCCGTATCATCTGTAACGTTTCGGTAAACGATTTACCCAATTTGTAACAAAACTTTATGCTGTAACGTTGCTCCATCTTGGTGCGCGTAATTTGTACGCCGCCTGTACACGACCTGCATCTGACGCACGCTTGCCCCGATACCGACTGCCTGTAACAGGTTGAAACATGCACTGACGGGAAGTTTAGCAGTGTTGCCAGAATACGGTACCTTTTTTATTTGGTTTAGTTCTATTTTTTTTTACAGTTCGGTTTCTTTATGGGCGGACCTTGTACATAGCGCCTGGGAAAACAAATACTTTTACATGATCGTGTAAAGTAATTCAGGCAAAACAAATTTAATACGAAGGAATTCTGATCTTGTTAATATCGCTTTTAAATTCTTGGAAAAAGTTTCATTTACTGACAATACATACCATACGCGCTGACGTGTGAGGCAAGACCCTTTCTGCCACCCAAATTCCTCAAGAAGTACGTATATACATTATACACAAGAACATTATTGTTGTGAATATTACCCCTTCCCCAATATTTATATGAAGTTGGCACCCTCTTATTATCACACTATCGAAATAAGACATCCATTACCCAAAGCACTTCGATAAGGAAGCCTTGTCATGGATTGAAGTTCTTTTCATACCATGTGGAAATAACGTGAAGGAAGGGGTTTTATTTACGTGTTGGAAAATCATAAGCCCTAAAGTTTTAAAAAAGAGATAAGTATTATTCAACATATTTTCTAACGATTTTCCTTATCTGACTCCGTAAACTAATGTAGCTAAATCCAAAACAGAGAACCTCTTATAGAATTATTTGTTAGCCTTTCAAGTATCGACAATATTCATAAGAAAAATGTGAACGGAGTCAAGACAAGAATATACTTTTCTATTTTTAAGCATCCATATTTTCCTAAACACCTATGTGGGCCTCCCCGATGGCGCAGTGGTAGCGTCGTTGCCTTGTAATCAAGGGGTCTCGGGTTCGATACCCGGTGGAGGCACATAGTGGTTCGGATCCCACTTTAAACTGTAGGTCCAGTCCCGATTAGCCTTACTGTGCATAAAGTGGACTTAAAACACCAAATAAAACCAAACCTAAACACCTGTGTGTTGAATTTGTTCAGGTGTGCAGAGAAGTTTTTTGTCGAGGCGTCCCTGTGTTTCGTGAAACTAAAGGACACTGCTTTTTCTCTGGCACAGAATCTATGTTTGACGCTACTGACTCCGTGGCGGAGTGGTTAGCACATTGCGTTACGACGTCAAGGGTCCCGGTTCAAATCCCGGCCTGAGCATGGATGTTTGTGAGCATCCATTCATCAATTTCATAATATCATTACTCATCCCCATCTTCGCGATTAACTACAAGTAGCAGAAAAGCGAAGTTTTAAAGCAAATCAATGAAAACCACTGACTTTAACGACACAAGTGGTTAATAGATGGCAGCACTATAAAAAATAATACGTTATATCATTATGTAATATATTGACACAAATAGAATATTCTGAGTCTTAGAGTTATTACACTATAAATTATTCATTATTACGTTTTACGCATTTATATAGAGTGTTTCTATAAAGTGACGAATTTCCGCAGTGAGAAGATAAAACCAGCACAGAATACTTTTTAATTAACATTACATGAGGCCTCGTTTGAAAGTTGACAAGTTCAGAAAAATTGCATAGAAGGTCGCCTTTTGCAAGGATTTTATAGGAAAAATTACCATCTTAGATCACACACTCCAAAACTGTACCTTTGAAAGCTGCATATTTGAGCAGTTTATCACGTATAACTACATGAGTTGCTATATAGTGTGTGTGTGTTTGTTACTTAGAGGCGCTTTCTTACGACTTCTAACGAATCGCGGTGATGAGGATGAGTGATGATCACATAAAATAGATGAATGAACGAACATCCATACCCAGGTCAGGACTCGAACCCGAGACCTTCGATGGCGACACACACTATGGCTTGCGAGATTAAAATTAAGGAATCGAATAGTGCACCTTATTTCGGGGACCATCTTACTTGCGAGCTACATAGTTTTCTGGTTATGCACAGAGCTACTAGCCCTATGGTAGGGTAACTAGGACACACACCCAAGCCCTCGTGCTTCATGGGGCCCAACGCCAGACAAAAATAATTGCATGGGCACGTGTCATAGCGAATTCATATGACTTTGGAGTTTCCATTAAGCAACTTTCCTGTGGATTGTGTGGACACATTCTAAAATATCTAAAATCAGATTCTAAACTATGTGCTTCATGAACTACGTGTTCAAATACTTCAGTCAAAAATAGTTAATATGAACCATAAGTTTATTCATAGATGAAATCTTGAAGTGAAAGGATAGGGTGTCCGGATTGTAACGGACAGTTTTTAAATGGTAATTACATTTCAACAAACCGAGCTCTTTGTTGACAAAGCATTTCAAAAGCAATAGTACATTTGTGAGTTTGGTTCAGCAAACTTTCATGCATTTGCAACTGGCGGTGGCGGCGCTAGTGTCGCTCAAACAAAAATGGCTTCGTTGCAGAAAAAGCACGGGTAGCCTAAGGAAGTCAATACGGGAGGCGAGCAGGTAGCTCGGAATTCCAAGGTCCACTGTTCATGAAGTTGTGCACAACAAGTTACGCTTGTAAGCATACAAGGCGCAGTTGTTGCACGAAATTAAGCCAGATGACAAGCCGAAAAGACATTCTGCAGAAGATTGATGTTACCCACTCTCGACTTCTTTCTTTGAGGGTATATCAAAGGCATGGTGTATTCTGGCCAAAAAATAGATGATCTACAAGAACTACAGGACCGTATTCGGAATGCTCTTGCATCTGTAATCCCTCAGATGCTACAGAACACGTGGAGGGAGATTGGATACAGGCTGGACATTCTCCGTACAACAAAGAGCTCATGTGGAGCTATACTGAGCTGTAACTGCTTCCAATAAAACTTGATGAGTTTGCCTTCAAAATGTTTGTTTGTAGCTACTCTTTACCATATTAAAATAATAAACTTTTAAAAACTGTCAGTCCCACTCGGGACACCCTATGTGAAACTACACTAATTCACTATAGCATCAAAATTGAATAAGAAGCAAACAAAAGAGAATCATGGTAGAGAATGTTACTGGGTATAATTAAAAACTACCACGCTTATATGTTAAATAATAATTTGATATTAAACACACCTTGTTTTGTTACGTCGCACTGGTATCTCATCGGAAATGAAAAGCAACAACCTGGAATTCCGGTATAAATGTCCTACAAAATCCAACAGAATATTATGACATAATTTTGAATAAATAAATAAATTTGGCATAAATTTGAATTAATTGTGGAAAATTCCTCAAAGAGTGGAACATTTTCATAATAAGTGTGTAAATTAGTTCACATCAAGGATTCTAGGTGGCAGCACAAATGCAGCCGTGTGTAAGGTAAGCTCTGTCAGGATTGTGTAAACCCAGTTCAATATTAAATTCACCACATTGAATTGAATTATTGTTATATTAAGTCCATGTTATGCACAGAAAGGCTAATCGGGACTGGGCCTACAGTGTGATCCGACGTTTTCGTAGTCACTGTACCACGTGACCAGGAAATTACGTAGATATAAAACATTATCAAAATCTTTGCCCTGTTTATGTATTGTAATATTGTTTCAAAGTTCAACTGATTTGTTGAATTATACCTGAATAAAACTTACGAAACCGCCTGATTACGTAGATGGATGTGCAAACGTAATAGAGCTTAAAGGTAATGAACCAGAGCAATTAGGAAGGTGGTTGGGAAATATTACCTCGGGCAATTTTCATTACCACAATCCCACTTTACCCAGAAATTATTCTTTTTTGTCCTCCTTTCTTAATGTTCAAAAGTTACACCCTCTGGTTATCTGTCGAGTACATTGAAAAGTGAAAGAAAAAAACTTGCAGGGTTCGCCTTTCAGACTTCTTTCATTAACTCCTCGAATATGAAAATTAATTTCCTTCTGGCTGTCGGAGCTCGGAACCAGAGAAAGATATATTGCCGCAAAGAAGGCTGAGGTCCACTGGAAAACTTCTCCTGAATGGCTGTCTCATTACATCCTATGTGCGTCCTGTATATGCCCGCAGTCATCGCTGAGCCGTCTCTCTTTATCACAATGGTTGCAACCTCAGGCGAAGTTACGAAACCGCATCCAACTTTCGAATTTTTCTCTTCTTTATCCACCGTTCTTCATTAGCTGGCACGAAGGAGAAATGTGCAGTGGAAATGCTTTGACAAACAGTTGAAAAGACTTTCTCCACTTTCTCCTATACCGTGAAAAGTGGCTGTGTAACAACTGCCATTGAGTTTTAATTGAAGATTTATTCAAGAGATCGTTTTTCCTTTGGTAAAAATTATTCACACACATACTAGTCTAGTCCGGTCATATTATGGAGCGATTCGAACCCTTGATGCCTTACTTTTATACAAATGTAATATTATCCTTGTACTTTCTGCTATGTTTTTTATATATAAATATCCATTTCCTCAGAAATCGTTAGTTCTTTTGATATATATACGAGGCGCGTCAAAAAAGTGATGTTCCGATTGTGTCCGTACGCGTCGCTAGTGGTGGGAGCGCAATCCATGGATTTGTTGAACAGGCAACATCTGTCTTCACCAAGCATAACACCACTCAACTCGTTTATAGGGACACATCTGAGATGGCGCTTAAAGCACAGTAACGAAAACAGTACTGAACTCAAAGCAGTGATTGAAATATAATGTTATCAAGTAAAATCATTTGTGAAGTTTCAATCGCAATTGTCCATTATCAGCAGTGCGTCGATTAGAATGTTTTTAAGTTCAAATACCAGCCTCAAGTTAAAAATTCTGCATATGCTTTCTTTAATTTAGATTAAAAAATAAGAAAAATATCTTGACAAAGGTTTTACAAGTTTAAGCATTGATCGTTACTTCTCTTAATTACGAATATTTTCTGCCTCTCTTAACTCATCTCAACGATGACAATGAGTGATAATATTATGAAATTGATGAAGAGATACTCACAAAAATGCCCAGGCCAGAATTCAACCTCAGGGCCTGGCATCGTAGCTCGCTGTGGTAATCACTCCGTCACGACGGTCTTCTTAGTTCACACCCTGTATGCTAGAGATTTAATCTTACTTTGCTCGTAGGATATTCTCCAGACATCCGATGTTAAACAAGTATCATTGTCGTAGGGAAGCGTTTAATTATTACGTGAGACTAAACTTTAAGCCAATTTTAGTCAAGTTTAAATTAGTTTTTGCAACCTTAATTCTGCTAATCAAATTTCTGCTTTTAAAGGCTTGTGTGACATTTTCCACTCCCTCCAGATTCCCTTTATATAATTTTAAGCTGCCCTTGATTTTCGTTTACACTTTTCGCCCTCCTCATCTCCTGTAAATCCGCGGTAGAGAGGAGGCTGTAAATAAATTACGAACGTGAGAAGAGAGATTAACGCTGGAGGTAAAATTGTGTTCCTTTATCATCTTACGGTTTAAGCGAATAATTGCAACTCCATAATTCCTGTCCGTGGTAGAGAGTTAGGTTCATAAAACTCCCTCTCGCAATATCTTGGTCTAAGATAGATCAATATTATAAGATTGATTTGGTTGATCTATTTTACGACGCTTTTCTACCACTTTCTGCATTTTCAATTTTGAAAAATGTCCAGTTAATCAGAATATTTCAACTAGAAAATATTTGTCGAAGGAAAGTGCTGCTGAAAATTATAATAGAATTTCAGGAGAATTTCTAAGGCCAGGTATATTTTTATTTTACGTCAGTACCTGGCGGTTGAGGAACCCTTGTCTAAAACATATTGCTGAGCAGGGTGAATAAAAATAACTATTTTTATGAAAAAAATCATTTTTGTTGATTCTTTTTATTTATATCGATTTGTTGGATTTATTTTAAAAAACACGCTTAAAATTGCTGGTGTGGTTTTTGGCACCATACACATAGATATGTGGGCCTTCCCGATGGCGTAGTGGTAGCGTCGTCGCCTTGTAATCAAGGGGTCCCGGGTTTGATACCCGGTGGGGGCACAAGTTGTTCGGATCCCACTTTAAACTGTAGGTCCAGTCCCAATTAGCCTTACTGTGCATAAAGTGGACTTAAAACAACAAATCAATCAACATAGATATGTATTTTTTATAGAAGGCTTTTTCTGCTAAATACCTCTGTAAAATATTTGAACAGTTTTATTAAAACAAACATAACATTTTATGTAAATATAAATTGTTCTGTTTCTGATGCTACATATATGAGCTTACTATGGAAATGTATGTTGAGTGTGTTAATGAAACTATAATACATAATTTCAGTATCTCTTTTACAATGAAAATAAAACATTTTGGATGTACTCTATAATTGTAACTTGAAATATTTTTTTTTAACCCTTCGTATCTGAATTTTGGCACTTTTTTAATGCAAATGTCAGCTACCATGTTTATTTACAGTTTAATGATAAAGACATTATTTACAGTTTAACATGATTAGTATTTTGTATATTTTCCTACACAATATGTTTGCTATTTCCCTATAAAAATTGTAAATCAAGATAAATTCAAGCGTGTTTGCAGTTTACATATAACATTTCCTTTCGTATGAGCTTCACACCATCTGTACATATATGTTGTTTCCTTTCTTTTCCTTCCTTAGAGCCTAATAAGCACTATTAAATGATTACTAGATTAATGTACTTTCACTAAAAGTGGATTCTGATATCTATGAAATCCTTATGTACGTACAAAATCTACTATTTTCGCAAACTAAAAATACAGAAATCTTACGTATTTTACTATCGCTGTTGAATGATGGACGCCCCCCCCCCCCCGGCTCTTCAAACGAAATGTCAGCTCACACTCAATTTCCTTTCAGCTCAGTCATAGTTAACTCACGATTATTAAGTAAAGAAACTGAAAATTTCAAATAATAGTGGCAGAAATGCCTCTCAGATGGCAGCACTGATTTTGAACAACAAAAAAGTTATTCTTGCCCATTTTCCCTGTACTACAAAAAAACCTTGCCTGCCACTAAGAGGAAAAAAATCAGGTAACTTTCAAGTCTGGGTACTTTAGTAATTATAATAGTACATTAAAGTATTTTCAATTTGTTAAACAAGGATCTCGATTCTCTTTGGTACAACAGCTACATGTAATATTATTTACACAGTTTTGTAAGTATGTTTCTGTTAATCATCCGCTTTAACGGCATTTTAAAGATTTTTAAGAATGAAGATATTATTGCAAAACATCATTCTATCTTAACTAGCTCCATATCGCTGGAAGTTTGGATAATTGTTGGTAATCAGTAATAACTAGATCTAGGATTTTAGGTTTGTAACCTATTTTTTCCTTTACAGGTATGTAAGAAATAATAAGTTTTGTCAGCGTTTCGTTAACTTTTATAGTGGCTAAAAAAAACTATTTGGCTTGTTAGAACCTATTTTAAATTTAAGCGCCTAAATCAAACCTTTTATTAGGTTTTTATATATTTTTAAGGTTTTTACAGGATTTTTATGCCAAACGGAGGCATTTGCTTTGTTTGCTCATGAAGAAATTCAATGACGAACGTGTTTGAAACATACTCTCTGTCGATTTCCCTTCCTCCAAGTTCATGGTGATTTTTCAAAGCTCTAAACAAAGCAAAATATCTGGTGCCACTGTTACCTGTACAATCCAAAGTGGTCTGATCTGTGTGGTCTTGCTCACTTTCGCGTCACTTCGGTGCTTTGTGGCATTCTCGCCTTGCAAACTAACATTTCAGCATTGACGTTTGCACCACTGGCAATGTTTTTGATGAAAGATTATTTTCAACCTATAAGATGATCCTCACAGACAAAATTGCGGAGTTCGACTGTGGATAACATGAAAAAAGATTGTTGCCTAACTATACGGTGAAGAGTGGATTTTAATAGCAAATTTCCAATGGTAAGTTCTGCCATCGCCGTATGGTTAGGCCATACACGTAACATTATGCAAGATATTGCTTATTTCAGGATATAGGTGTCCCATTTTCAATGCCGGTGACTATAGCATTTTTCAGTAATTTTATTTTCAGAGCCTATTTTAGGGTTTTTAGAACCTTTTTTATTTTAGTGCCTATTTTAGGGTTTTTAGAAACTTTTTTTATTTTTAGAGCCTATTTTAGGGTTTTTAGAACCTTTTTTATTCTTAGAGCCTATTTTAGGGTTTTTAGAACCTTTTTATTTTTAGAGCCTATTTTAGGGTTTTTAGAACCTTTTATATTTTAGAGCCTATTTTAGGGTTTTTAGAACCTTTTTTATTTTTAGAGCCTATTTTAGGGTTTTTAGAACCTTTTTTATTTTTAGAGCCTATTTTAGGGTTTTTAGAACCTTTTTTATTTTTAGAGCCTATTTTAGGGTTTTTAGAACCTTTTTATTTTAGAGCCTATTTTAGGGTTTTTAGAACCTTTTATATTTTAGAGCCTATTTTAGGGTTTTTAATTTTTTTTATTTTTAGAGCCTATTTTAGGGTTTTTAGAACCTTTTTTATTTTTAGAGCCTATTTTAGGGTTTTTAGAACCTTTTTATTTTTAGAGCCTATTTTAGGGTTTTTAGAACCTTTTATATTTTAGAGCCTATTTTAGGGTTTTTAGAACCTTTTTATTTTTAGAGCCTATTTTAGGGTTTTTTGAACCTTTTTTTATTTTTAGAGGCTATTTTAGGGTTTTTAGAACCTTTTTTATTTTTAGAGCCTATTTTAGGGTTTTTAGAACCTTTTTATTTTAGAGCCTATTTTAGGGTTTTTAGAACCTTTTTTTTATTTTTGGAGCCTATTTTAGGGTTTTTAGAACTTTTTTTATTTTTAGAGCCTATTTTAGGGTTTTTAGAACCTTTTTTTATTTTAGAGCCTATTTTAGGGTTTTAAGAACTTTTTTATTTTAGAGCCTATTTTAGGGTTTTTAGAACTTTTTTTATTTTTGGAGCCTATTTTAGGGTTTTTAGAACCTTTTTATTTTAGAGCCTATTTTAGGGTTTTTAGAACCTTTTTTATTTTTAGAGCCTATTTTAGGGTTTTTACAACTTTTTTATTTTAGAGCCTATTTTAGGGTTTTTAGAACCTTTTTTATTTTAGAGCCTATTTTAGGGTTTTTAGAACCTTTTTTATTTTAGAGCCTATTTTAGGGTTTTTAGAACCTTTTTTATTTTTAGAGCATATTTTAGGGTTTTTAGACCTTTTTTATCTTAGAGCCTATTTTAGGGTTGTTAGAACCTTTTTATTTTAGAGCCTATTTTAGGGTTTTTAGAACCTTTTTTTATTTTTAGAGTCTATTTTAGGGTTTTTAGAACCTTTTTTATTTTAGAGCCTATTTTAGGGTTTTTAGAACCTTTTTTATTTTTAGAGCCTATTTTAGGGTTTTTAGAACCTTTTTTTATTTTTAGAGCCTATTTTAGGGTTTTTAGAACCTTTTTTATTTTTAGAGCCTATTTTAGGGTTTTTAGAACCTTTTTTATTTTAGAGCCTATTTTAGGGTTTTTAGAACTTTTTTATTTTAGAGCCTATTTTAGGGTTTTTAGAACCTTTTTTATTTTTAGAGCCTATTTTAGGGTTTTTAGAACCTTTTTTATTTTTAGAGCCTATTTTAGGAACCTACAAGCACACGTTTTAGAACCTAAAAATCCGAGGTCTAGTTATAACATACAAGGTGTCCCATAAGTCTGGACGGATTGGAGAAACAGGCAAAATTACAGAGTTTGTTCAAAGTGTCCGCCACTGTACAGGGTGTTACACTCGCTCTTGACCCCTCATTTTCGCTTACAAATATCGAACTATTGGTAATTTTGTAATGAAATTTGCTACGGACATATACCTTGAAAAGCATGGTGACAACACAGCGAGTGTTGGAAGTGGTCACCATTAGCATCAATGCTGCCTGCACACGCCTCTCCACGTTACAGAAAGTAGCCACCAACACATCAGGAGTCACAGCGTTAATTTACCGCCGAATGCTGTCTTGCAGTTAGTTCCATGATAGTCCGTGGCTTGTTGCAAAAGACCTTTTTCTTTCAGAATGCCACAGAAGAAATCACATGCTATTCCACCGATTCCTACCGTACTTATTTGTTACTGTACTATAGTCACGAACCACTGATTGTAAGCACGAACTTTCAACCGAACCCGAACAAACACGAACCACTTTCAGGTGGGTCACAACAGCAGGGCCAAGAACTCAGACTGAAAGCACACGTTCGTACGAGTAAGCGAAAATCAGGAGCCCGAGAGCGAGTGAAAAACCTTGTATTACAGACACAGTTGAAGACGAAATCTTCTCTTATGCAACACCGTATGGAAATTTGCTGGCGCATTCTTTAAGAATGAAAATTGTCTGAATGTAAACCTTGTGCACCATGGTTTTTAGGTGGCCCTATAAAACCAAAATGAGCGGAGTGAGGTCTGGGTTCCTTGGAGGCCACTTCATTCATCCTCTGGGTACAATACGGGAAACTGTGCGTTAACTTTATGTTGCACTCTAAGCAAGTAACGCGGAGGTTGGGCCTTTCTGTTGAAAACTCCTATGGGCCCAGACTTACGGGACACCCTGTATATGCCAGCTATATAGCTCCAACAATCTGGAAACAAGTAGCTGACAAACCTGCTTCACATGATCTGCCAGTCACATGTTTCGCGTGGATTACGCTGTTGCAGTAGACGGTGCTATGCTACGTTTCACTGATCCCCACATGGATAATGTTTTACTACGCATAAAAGTGTGTATAAGAGTTTGTAGGAAATCGTTCAATGCTACATTCGTTTAAGATACATTAGTTAGAAAATTACGACGTTTTAAAATAAATAAACACCTCGTAAATTTCAGTAATTTCTTCCTGCACACAAACATTTAATTCTGAAAGAAAATTATCCAATGATTCAAAACTCACTCTACAAACACAAACCTTTCTTTCTCTTTCTCTCATAATATTTTTATTTCTTGACATTAATGTTGTGCGATAAGACAGTTTAAAATTTCTCCAAGAAATTAGTGAATTTATAATTTTGATAATATTATTTGTTTTATTTATTCCTTTATTCCTTAACCCTGAATACATAAATCATTCATTTTCTCTTCAATTCCTCGTTCACTTAATGGAAAGTATAAAATTTATAACACGCGTACTCTATCGGCGATCTTGGGAACTATAATGGCGTACGCTTTTAGAAGGAACATGAGTTCAACCAATACGCATCCAGCGCTCTTACGCTGTTGCCAAACCAACTGCTAGCGGAAGGGGAACACAGAGAATTCGTTGTTTCCAATATTTAACTTTTTATACATAATGAATGCACGTGATATTTGAGTACAATGAAATATATAGTGAAGAATTCTACACAGGCTTATATCATATCACTGCAGCATATAAGATAAACTCGTATCTGAAAGAAGTTTGAAGGTATTTATTATAGAGGAACTACAAGGCTATCATCATCATCACTCTCGTTTCTGTTTTCTGGCATGTTTCCCAGGAGATTTGAATAGGGTTCGCCGATTTCTGTGGTAGATATTTTACCCTCTTATATAATACGCGAAGTTCACGACTCTGAGGAACAGTTTCAGCACGCACTTGTTACGACGCCAATTCCGTGAAGTAAGAATTCTCTTTAAAACTAAGATTTATGTCTTGTGAACGTAATATTTTACCCTTGATGCCTGTACAAATGGTACTAGATTTCATGAGCGACATTATTAATTTGATTTGATTTATTTTACTTCGCTTTTCTGTCACTTTTGGCTAATTGCAAAGATGGAGACCGGTGCGACATTATTTAATAACACTCACAGAACACACACTATTGCACAACTATCGAACATAAGAGCTGTAGTACACCACGCGCTACAAGGCCAGGGTTCCCGGGTTCGAAACCCGGCCCGGACAAAGGTTTTTTTAAGTGTCCCTTCATCAATTTCATCATATCATCACTCATTCTCATCTTTGCGATTAGCCAAAAGTAGCAGGAAAGCGAAGTAAAATAAATAAAGTCAATCAATCAATCAGTAAGGGCTGTATTGAATCCTCTCACAACTGTTCTTCGTGGCGTACGAGTAAACTTATCTTACACTGCCCTTGATATGAAAACTCTGAACTCAAACTGACTTAAATGACTCGCAATGTTCGTGAACGCCCACGACAATGAAAGGTCATTGTGTATGTTCAGCCTAATTTGACACCCATAGCTTTACCAAGACACTACAACTCACCGGAGTCAACACGGCAACGAAAAAAAAACAGACGGAACACAAGGAAAACAAAAGGGTCAATATTGTGTGTGTAGAGACATGTTGTTTCCCGTGTTTCTTCGAGAAACCATACCTCCTGCTGTAGGCGACGGAAATTCATGGGACTTGGACAGTCAGGTTCAAAATGTCGTGTCCCATCTTATGATGAACCTTAAAGTGGCAAGTTTTATGAAAACTTCTTGCGCGCAAGAAAAATACAGAACATGGCGTTTAACTTGCGCGCCGCAGTTTCCTAACTGTACAACGTTGCACTCCTGCCATTGGCTGGTCGCGAAGGACACGCTCACCGTAGCTCCACCCGATATAGCTTCTAAAAACGTTTCTCGTATAATTGCTCTCTAGCATATCCTAGTAGGGCTATACTGCTTTTCCGGATTCTCTGGAGTAGCGACGCGCAGAGGGGAAAGCTTGTGCGCAGCCAGACTAGGTGGGGAAGGGTGCGGGATGAAAACAACGAAGTGCTGCGCGGTGTAACGGCCGTAAAGCAAAACTCTTTCTGCTGCCAATTTCTTCTTTTATTCTTAACAATGGCCAGTGTTTTGTTTTACACAAATGACAAATAATATTGCACGTTTATTTGTCTTTTGATGCTCCGAAGAACTGAAAAAAAAATTAAAACAAATTTAAACATACATTTTCAAAAAAACATGCAAATAACCACAAACTATGAAACATCATGTTAAAAATGAGTTTTAAACAAGTATGAAAAACATGTTTCAAATACTTTGTTTTAAACATTTGTGAAGAAAACAAAGCCATGTGTTTTAAACTTTTCAAACAAGTTGTTCTCGAACACATTCAACACTATGAGGCGCTCTCCTGAATGCAGAGTTCCCATAGACTTTCGAGCTGACATGTTTACTACGGAACTACTGGACCGCGAATGAGCCCCCTCCCGTGGATGCACCTCCCCTCCGCGAGTTCATTGGACGAGGCGCACACCCTTCAACATGCGCACAGAACGCGTTCGCGTTCTCTTACTTCAGAGAATCCGGGAAAGGAATATAGAGTAACATCGCACTGCAGGGCAAGTCAATAAACTGATTCTGATATGTTACTAATGAGCGAAATCTATAAATCAGCAGCGACTAATATCTTAGCATCAGATCAAACCAATGCTCATCATGTGATATAATATGAAACGTAAGGGGTTAAATACCAATTTATCTCTCTCTTCAAGGTACTGCTCCAGGAACTATTTTCGGACAGGTTAACTAGGCTCTCCAACAAGATCCCACAACCAGTATAATCCTCTGTTGGGTTTGTGTGGTGCGTCGTGTGTATGTGTGTTCATCATTAGCTGGTCTAGTTTGGTGCATTTTCTGACTCTCCTTGCACTCACGTGTCTAGGTTTGGTGTCACTTAGTGTATTTGATGTCTGCACCGTTTGCACTGTACCCTGTTCCAAGTATCTCTGGAGCAGGTAAACGAAAGCAAGTCTGTGTGCAAGTAGTGCCACAAGACCAATGAACGCGTGAGAGGGAAGGGGATTGTGTGGACGGGAAAAGCGACTGCGGTTACGAGCCATCACAGTAGCGTGTACTGCTTCACTTTGCCCACTCGATTTCCTCCCTTCTCTGATGCAATGCGCAGACTTGCTCCAGAGATAGCTGAGACAGGGTATATACGTTCTGGATCTGTGTACAGTGTGGTGGGTGCTAACCAGTGATGTGCCGTAGACTATAAGTTTACGTCTACATGCGTTGTCTACACGTAATCTACGCGTATATTACATTGGGTTGTAGTTTACATAGACTACGTAATCTAAAGTGCATTAAAATTAATTTTCAAGGCTTTCATGAAAGGAAAGTGACATTTTCAACTATATTGGTTTCTAACGAAATGAGAAGAATTATATTTACAACAAAATTTATCTTCTCTTCTATCATCAACTATGGAAGAAGATAAATAGAATGCAAAAAACAACAACAGATGGCAGTCGTGAGGCAAGAGTGGTCTTTTCCCCATAAAACACTAGAATATTTCCTATATTAGGTTCCTTTCTAGATGAGAAATTGTCCGAATTTGGAAGAAAAAGTATGAAAACTACTCTTCACACATCAGCAACTGATACACAGTAAAATTTTCTTTTAATTCCACGGCGCCCTTTGTTAAGTTATCACCTTTCGCCATGTTGTTTACAAAGATGACCTACGCGTATAAAATAGTCTACGTGTAGAATGTAGACTATCGTTGTTTACGCGTAGACGCACATCTCTGGTGCTAACCAATCAAATGAACGTTGAAAGCAGCAGGCAGGTATGTATTGAGTCTACAGAACTCGAACTCTGTCTACTTGGTCCTTACATCAGCCTGACACGGGATGTACCGGCACTACACCTTGGTGTCAAAAAAAGTGCAGGGAATTTCACTGTTTCCCTCGAATGTGTGGAGCAAGCTATGGCCGATTATTTTTCGTCACGTAAAGATTAGGCGTAGAACGAAAGTGTGTTTGATTTCAAGGAACGCATCTGCGTATTTAGTTTCGAGTGTTGAGCAACGCTCCTAGGAATAGTGAAACCAAAACGACAAGAACAATGGGTTCGGTATTGCTTCTCGTCTAACCAGGAGGCTGTTGCCATTGGTGGACATTGCATGGCGAGATTGCTTTAAACCAATCGCAGTCTAGTGGGTGAAATGACGTTAGTGTTGGTAAAATACGTGAACAGTTCAGCTCCGGGGACAGAAGTGTGACCCTCATGATGATTTTCGCGGTCGACAACGGCCTAGTTCCAGACTCAGAAAAGTAACCCTCGCAAAGATTGATTTCCGCGCCTGACAAAAGTCCAGCTCTAAACGCAGTAAGGCTAATACGGTTGACTATAGTTCCATCAGCCGTCGCGACGCCAAACGAGTCGAAAGATGTGACACGCAAAAAAAAACACATTACGCGCAAGTAAGAAGACAGCTAAAAAGGAGAGTGGACGGATAAGTACAAGTAACTTTACTCAACTTAGTTATTTAATGTGATTTCAGTCGACATACCCTCCCCCGTCACTGAGATATAAAGAAGAACTAAAGAAGATGACAGTGTAAGAAGAAAATATTATTTTTGTAAGTGTAAAGACGGGTAAACCACCCTTAACGTGTATATTGCGTAGTGATTGTTGGATAAGAGTATATTTCTTAATTTAAGGGTAAAAAATAGAAATAGTTCTTATTTGTAGCTTATTTCCTGCTTAGTCAAGTTTTAATTGATTATTAACTAACTTAAGACATACGAGTGACTGATCTGTCTGGTACTGTAAACCCAGAACTCGAAACCCGAATCAGATCAGTAGTTTCAAAGTAACACTAAAACGTTACGTCTAAACTTTGAACTAACTTAGTGAAATAAAAAAAATAAAAAAAAATAAAACGATTGCAAAGGCTACGCATAAAAGTAGAGGGGGAAACTAGTGGGCGGAGCGAAGCAGTACACACTGATGCAAACATCTAGTAACAACAGTCGCTTTTTCCACTCCACCAAATCCCGTTCCCTCGCAAGTGTTCATTGGGACTGGCTTTCTTTCGCTAGCTTTAGAGGTTCCTGGGACAGAGTATAGACTGGGATACTAGTCACTTCAGCCATTTCATCCTCAACGTCGCGATTGCATAAACATGGTTCATAAAGGGTATAAAATAAATACAGTAAAACTTCTGCTAACGGACACCTCTGAATACCGGACTCCTCTAAATTACGGACATTTTTAAATTCCCCGGCAGATGGGGTTTAATGGCAATATTACTTCTCAATAACAGACATTCTTAATAACGGACGCGGACACTGAAAACTATCTCCCCAACGCAATTAAAACTTCTTGATAGCCTGAAAGAAAACTGTCGTAATTCCTGGAATTCGACACAACAATGGCCAGTATTTCGAACTAACGCGCATTCTTTCATGTTATACCGAACGTATTTCTTTTTAAAAGTGCAGACAGTAGACAGTATTCTTTGTGGTAATCTTGAGAAGTGTGTCATTTTGAATGCATCAATTTAACAAAGGATTACACTACGTGTACTGTATTTTCTTTTGTTAAATTTGTAATGTATGTAGGGATACTTTAGTAAATTTAAATTCACCTTATATAGTACAGTATTTTGTCCCTTGAATGTAGGAAAAACAACATTATGTTCGTAAAATACGTACTGTAATATGCTTACCATATTCTGTAACATCCTACACTTTTTTTCTGAATAGCAAACACTTCTCAATAACGAACATTTATTTTTCCCCAGGCCTGTCCGTTATTAAGAAGTTTTACTGTACAAGACAAGTAATGTTTTAGCTATACATTATGCCACTCTGCAATATATCATTACGTCAAAATTCTCTTCTACTACGCCATATAATATGCAACCCACTGAACGTTATGCACGGTAACATATGCATCAGGATATTTTTGCCAAGACAAGGTCTCATATATATCGAACACTTTTTTGGTCTTGGCCTTCCTTTCGACTTGTAACGTCACAAAAATTGCAATGTATTTCATGCTAAGAGACTAAACTTAACATACCTAACTCAACAACGAAGCATTCCGTCATTGAATCGGAAGACGAAGAGCATGGCTCGACCAAGAAAGGTGTTTGAGAAGTGTGCGGTAAGTGAAACAAGACAGAATAAGCTAGATGATGAGTTATTGTCATGTGATTGAAACGTTATCTTGCTCAAGCAAACTTTAGTCACCTCCTAAAGTATTACGTCTATTAATATATAATAAGAGGACTGAGGAGCTTCTATGTAGAGAGCTAGATGTGTGCAGCATAAGCCACATCTCTTCGTCTGTTTTTGTTATTGGACGTATTCCCCAGAGCAAGTGGAAAGATGTGAGGAATCGAAAAGCAACCTTTTAGAAGAAAGTATCGAACACGAAAAACAGAGAGGAGAAATAGGAAACAAGAAAAAAAAAAAAAAGAACCTGAATTGTTGCCCAACCGTGATTTCCCAGCTGATTTCACACAACAATCAACCAATCGGCGAAAATCACGGGCCGAGACGAGATCCGAAAAACATAGACCGATCAAACAGCTCAGAATTGGCAGTTTTTTCCCCTTCAGGCAGTGGCACGAAGGAAGTACACTACTCTGACGTGGATATTACAGTCTTATTCCTGACTTTTTATCGTCAATAATGTTGTGAATGACATGAAAAATGCCTTGAAATTTCAAATATCGATATTGGCTAGGACCTCACAGTTAGATAACTTCTTTTCAAGTGGTAAAATGCAATATTGGATATTTCTATCAGTGTCCCTTTAGTTGCGCCGCCACCGTCATAAAACAGAACTAAAAAGGTTTACGAAGTCAGGAAGATAGATCACATTAATGTAGACTGCCGAGCACTAACTAAATCTTTGGCGAGAAACGGTATGTACAGTGATCTAGAATGTATAAAAAATCGGTAAAAATCTGGAGTTCGCTATTTGACCCCTAAATCCATACAAATGTTAAAGATTAGCAACTTTAAGGAAAAATGAACACTTCCAGACCGAAGAATTGATGTGAAGCCGATTATTTAGGTTTTTATACAACAAGTATAGTTTATGACCTATATCAATAAACACATGGGACCACAGTAATACTACAGCGCCTTGAATAACGTACTGTGGAAAACGACCCAAGAAACTGGTGCCCCGAGACGATGACAAGTAGATGGCAGTGCGATCGACCCAGGTGCTAATTTTGTTATGAAAGTAATGCGGCTTAGTTAGTTTTTGGAATATATTGTGTAGATTTGTTTCTCTAGAAAGGCGGTAAGTGAATTGATGGAAACAGTTATATTTGTGGAGTGATTTGCAGTCACGAAATGGCATTAATTTACACAGAAAAGTAAGATAAATACGTTTTATGTGCAACGCAACACGAGCATCAACATAGCAATGTGAGGCTGGACGTCGAACGTTTTATTGTGTACACAAGTTTATTTTTGTATGCTAATAAAATTTATCTTTTTGTTTGGGAACACTAAATATACAAATACCCTTTTCTTTACTTGAACGATATCCACTAGAACAACCAGGCACAAAACATATCTTCGAGAATATATCCTTGAAAATATAACTCAACCAACACGTTGTTTACATTTTTCGAGTAAGCGGGAAACGAAAAGTGTCATATTTCACGCTTGCGAGTTTTTGGGCGGTAAGTTGGACAACACGCGAGTGGATGTAAAACAATCTTTGAAAAATAAACGAGTATTGTCTGTGTGAATTTCCATAAAAATAATATTTGTGACAATGACAATATTAATGAACCTTTCAGGAAAATGCATACACAATACTAATTCTCGCAGCAATTGTCATGTTACGTGTTACAATCCATACCTATGTTTTCTTCCGTATTGTTAATAAAAAAACTCAAGGACAGGTCATGATCGACGGTTCATAATATTCTTTAATATTTTCGCGACTACTGTACCAAATATCATAACAATTTTCTGATACAAAGAAATGTTACAAGGAAAAGAATCAGACGTTGCAGCAAAAACCTCATTTACTTCCATTATAAGCAGTCGAACACCAAGCACCGGGGTCAACACCAGCGCCTCTAGCGGATCATTTTCGAGTGGAACCAGCCAGAGAGCGCAGAAGCATGCCGTTTTCCACACTACGTTATTCTAGGCGCTGTAGTAATACTAAGCAAGACACCTAATACATTCCCAAATATAGATTTAATAACAATAATAATAAAGATAATAATTATAATAATCATAGTGAAAGGTAACGTAAAAATGCATTGTTTAACTCCAGGAAAACAAGGACTTACTACCAAATCACTTTCAAGGTAAAGTAATGTCTTTTAACGCTTTAAGCAATATTTATTCACAAGTTCCGATGACTTTCTTTCTCCTTCCTCCAATATATGCACGTTAATGACAGGGTAACGGTTTCAGGCCCTGGGTGTTGTTTGTTGGTGTCCCTTCATCCCTTTCATCATATCATTCCCATCTTCTCGATTAGCAAAAAGTGGCAGAAAATCGAAGTAAAACAAACCAAATCAATCATTCATTGAAATGAACTTTTGTCACGAAAGTGATTTCGCATTCTGACTGACCTCTATAGAAAAACTGGTAACTGCTGACGTCTATCGCAAACAAACGAATTGAAGACTGAAATTGGTAAACGCTGTAAGTGCCACAATAATTCAAAAATCGTTTTCCACGTTAAACTGTAATGTGCCATGCTTGATAATGTGGTAAACGTGAAAAGTAGCTGGTAGCCCTCTAAGTAGTTCAAAGGGCGTGTAAAGAGGTCACTACAGTGAACGTTCTTATGGGCTGATGTGCGGAACGATGCGATTTCCCAACACTTTCACTTTTGGCACTTACAGCGTTTACCACTTTTAGTCCTGAATTATTGTCCGGATTTTGATTTCCTAAAAATATTTGAAAAATGACCTTTAAAATGACAATAAAAATCCTGTAAAATGACCTAAAATCTTTTAAAAATGGCCCAAAAATTCGTACAAAACTCAATATGCTTATTGAAAATAGTATATACGTTATATTTATATTGTACACTTGCTTTATGGATCAAAATCAATAACATTTGGAAGAATTCACAAATATCAGAGTATTATACAAGGAAAAATAAGTATCCATACTTTCTACACAGTCAAAGCACAAGTATTAATTGAAGAGAAAAAAGAATTTCACTGCATTAAAGGTGCATGAGTTATAGGCTTCAATTCTTACCTCTTATTCTGCAGCAGCATTACAGTAGATGACAGTGACCATTCGCAGGTACTCAAAGGAAAAGGAACGTCGATTGGCTGCCAACACATTTCTGTACATTGAAAAACTCCTTTCCACATCTACGGATGCGATTGGAGCATACTTGAAATGCACTATATCACTAGATTTAAGTTCCTCCTCGATGCCTGTCAGTCTAAAATTTCTTCCTCCCTCAACACTCGATTAATGGAACACAACACTTTGTATCCTGAGTTCTTGTCAAGAACACGTTTCATTTTGTCCGACACCAACATGCCAATTTCACCAGGAACATTCTTCAAAGCATCTTCGGTTGTTCTAACCATATCGATCATCTTGTCGAGAGGCAAACCTCTCTGTTGAAGACCTGTAATAGTTGCCGACAAGCATTCGAAATGCGCATTGATGTATGCTAGTCTTCCCTCCATTCCACTATCGAAAAACAGTTCTTGGGCGCTTTGTATAGCCTTGCCGTCTTCTGGTTCAAGGAAATCTATTATTTGTTTCACCATATGAAAGTTGTCACAATAGTACACACAGGCATCGATTCCGTCCCCCCAGCGCGTAATGTCTATATGGAAGCGGTATGTCTGGAGCCTGCGATCTGAAAAGTTGCCTGCGTGATGGAGCCTTAACAAATACCTTCTTTGTGAGCGACACAAACTTGTCGACTTTGGGGCATTTGGCTCTGGCTTGTTCCGCCACTCTGTGGAAAGTGTGAGCTAGACAAGTGACATGCATCATCTTCGAGTAAAATGCTTTAATTGCTCTGGCTGCTTTGACAATGTAAGGCGAAGTCACGAAGAGTAGTACATCATCATGCCTTACCCCTTCAGACCACATGAGTGTCATCGATCTATCGAACAGTGCACTGACTCCAAAACTTCAGTTCTGAGCAAGAATATTTCACCGGGGTTGTCTACTTCCAACGTACCTACTATTACATTAGCAACGTAACGGCCTTCCACATCATTGATCTCATCAATGAAGACAAAAATCTTCTTTCCGAAAACTCGTTCTCTTATTCTTGTTATTGTGTTCTCATAACAATGGGGTAAGTAGTTGTCCCTCAGTGTAGACTCGTCTGGAATAGAACGGCCTGTATTCTTTCCCAGAAACTCTCTTAATTTTAAATTCTTAAATTTCCAGATAGGGATGTTCGCGGAAAGGAAAGCTTCACGCAAATCTCCATTAAATGCTGAGTTTGTGTCAGTACTTGTGGATGCTTTTTGTGTAAGCAAACGTTGGGACGTTTTCCTTTTACTAATGTTCTGGATACCACGCACATGTTTGTAAAGTCCGATATGTTGTTGAACAGCAAACCTTTTATCTGCTTCACATAATATGGAGAAAAGTATCTGGCCATCAGTAGAAAATATGTCCTCACCGAATTCTGAGATTATCTGCTTCAAATGAGCAGCATTCGATGGATTTATCTTCGGCATTTTAAGCCCACTCGACACCTAAACTCACGAATAGAAGAAACAGAAGTCCCACCCTCCTAACCACGAATATCGGGCTAAGATACAAATATACGTGCTAAGTGACCTTCAAAAACACAACGTTCAGCCGCACCAACAGTTAAGCCGTCTATTTTCTTTGATTTTCGAGCACGCGGTATTTATTGTTAATTTTCAAAAGAAGCTTTTTTGTTCATTCCGAAACAAACAATTTACCAATTGCTTCTTCATCTCTGGGTGTTGTACGGACTGTGAATAAGAAACTCGACAATGTTGCATTTCGCGATTTTCAGACAGGCTTTGTTGCGCTGGTAGTTAAACACAGAGTAAGTACCGCAAGATAACATTGAGACAAAACAGAAATTGTTGAACTTCTTATGTTTCAGCATGCAATGACACATTTTTTTTTAAAAAAATGACCTAAAAATGATTCAAAATTTTAAGAATGATCTAAAAATAAAAAAATGGTTAAAATGACCAAACAATGACACAAAAAATTACATTTCTTCAACCTAAGGAGGGTGGTCAAAGATTTCTGTACTAGTTAGAAATGTCTACGTTGTACCAGTTAAAAGATGAAATGTCATCAAAATTAGGGCCCACACAATGTCTCAATCTAGAACTTTTTACGTGAATTTCGCTTGCTCACGTCTTGCCATCTTGCAGCCAGAGTAAGTCAAGGAATGGTTGGCTTGTTTCGGCTGCACAAGATCTTGCAAGATGGCGACGTTCGTGGAGTTTTATGCGGTTTGGGATAATGTTATTGTGGGCATGACTAATCATACTTGGCTATGTCTGACAACATTCTTTGTACTCAAGATAAATACATGATACTTTGAAAATGTTTAAATATTGGTTTGAATTGAAAGAAGAGAGAAGTTCATTGTTTTTTATCAAGACCAAGTTCACTGAATATCTCGTCTGCTTCAAAGAAGAAAGAGAATGACTTCGACACAAGATTTGAACAATACAATCTACTTTATTCAATGCTAAGTATATATCCACAATGAGACCTAACGTGGTAACATTTTTTTTCAGAACAAATATTTTGATTGAACTCGGGATATTATGAAGCTAAATATAAATGAACACAAAATTGGTTTGAATTACTTAAATTCAATTAAACGTATGCCCATATTTACCCTTTTCCGAGAATAGTACGTACTTTTATCATTCTTTCTTAAATATATTTATCTACGTAATTTTCCCCTTTACAGCTTACAGGGGATGGACAAAAATATGGAAACACCTGCAGAAATGCACATTACCTTTATTAATATCGAGTAGGACCACCTTTGTCACGCAGAACGGCCTGCAGTCGACGTGGAATGGACAAATGCAGGTCGCGTATGGTTGTCAAAGGGATGTTGTACCATTCTTCCTCCAAAGCAGCTGCAAGTTGTTGTAGAGACGATGGTGGTGGGTAGCGGGCTCGCACCGTGGTCTCCAAAACCGATCACAGGGGCTCAATAATATTAAGGTCTGGCGATTGTAGAGGCCATGGCAGATGTGACACTTCATCTTCGTGCTCATCAAACCAGTCCTGGACGATGTGAGCTGTATGAACAGGGGCTCTGTCATCTTGACACACGGCATCACCATCTGGGAACAAAGTTTGCACCATGGGATGCAGCTGGTCACTCAAAATGGTTACGTAGTCCCTGGCAGTGACATGTCCATGCAGGGTGATGATGGGTCCGGCAGAATACCAGGAGGTGGCTACCTAAATCATCACAGAACCCACCACCATGCTTCACTCTCGGTAACAGCCAGTATGTAGGGTACGCTTGTGCTGGCGTTCTCCACACGTACACTTGGCCAGCAGTTGGAAACAATGTAAAGGATGACTCATCCGACCAGATTACAGTCTTCCACTGCCCCATTGTCCAGTTTTTATGGGCTTTGCACCACTGTCTCCTTCTAGCAGCATGGTCAACAGTCACGAGTGATTTGGGAATTGCAGATCTGCCATGAATACCCTGCTTGTGGAATTCTCTTCTGACTGCTTCGACGCTAACAGGGTTTGTAAGCACTGTATTCAGCTCAGCAGTGACTTTTGGAGCCGTGGTGATCTTCTGCTTGGTCACAATCCTACCCAACGTGCGTCTGTCTCTGTCACGCAACACACACTTGCGTCCACCCTGATGCTGTTTTTCCAGAAGTCTCGTAGGCAGTCATGATCTTCGAGACTGTGCCTCTTGGTACACCAAACATTTCCGCTACTTTCCTCACGGAAGCTCCCACCATACGCGCACCCGCAATTTGCCCTCTTTGAAACTCGGTCAGCTCAGACACGATTCACAATAACCTGCACGGACCGGTCGCTGAACTGTAACTGGCCCATCTGTCAGGTTGGACAGGGTGTATACCTCGCAGGAAGTGCCAGTGACCACAGCGGCACCGACCATTCAGACGCAAATCGTGTTTCAAATGGCTACCATCCCCCGTATATGCTAGTTGTTGTATTGCCTAGTTTCATCCGCACACCGCGTGCAACTTGTTTTATCGTCCGGCGATTCAACTAAGATACTCTTAAGCCGGAAGTTGGCAGTCACGTGTTTCCTCTCAGATATATCATGCAGTTGTCTGGCTCGTCGAAAGGGGTACTCCCAAGCAACATAACAACCAATTTTCAACACGGTTACAACAGAATGCATGCAACTAGGGGTACAGGGACTTCTCGGACATACTGTAGTTACATTAAAATAAACTAACTTAAAACCCTGTTAAATTTGTTGATCGCTTGAGATCCGCAACGGAAGTTATTAAATAGGCAAACAATAAGACAGCTTCAACAATGTGAATGTAGCCTAAAAATAGTCCATCCAAACTTCCATGAGGCAAGGTGCGATGAGAAAACCCCTTGTGCATATGCAACCCAAATCTTCATCACGAATCCTGTTTGTTTCTGGACAAATCAATAACGAAATCACTTGCTTCTTCGTTCTGCATGCTGAGCGGAGGCAACAAACGAATGAAATTCATCGAATGAGAAGGGGAGGAACAGGGAAGGCGCAAGGAGCCGAATGCAAAGAGGGAGAATTTACATGTAAATGAAATTAACGTCCGTTAATTGAAACAGAGACCTCTGGCGGACGGGAAGAAAATTGAGGGAAGAGGACGAGTTAAACAGAAGTAAATGAAAGCTGTAGCTAAGCGTAAAATGCTCATTGGTGTGAGAAAGCGTTTTAGTGTTTTGATATCCTGGACATGTCTTGCGCTTGGCTTTGACGTGACGTGTTTGGATGACATTTGTGCTGCTTAAGCGTTTGTGCGTTACGGTAAGAGATGGAGCTTTATTGATATATCAACGTAATGGGTATAAGAAATCATGACGGCTTCATATAACTTTTCACTGGGGTATATATATATATACACACACAGAAATAAAGTGTAGAGAAAAGTCAGCAAAACCGACATACCATTTTGTTTTTACCTTTAACTATACTCTGTCTAAGTAATCTCTGGAGTAAGCCTGCACATAGCGCAGAGAAGGTGAGGAAATCGAGTGGGCAGAGCGAACCAGTACACGCTGCTGCGAAAGCTGGTAACTTCAGTCGCTTTTCCCCCTCCACGCAATCTCATTCTGTCTCACGTGTTCATTGCTGGAGCCATCTCGCGTCACTACTTGCGCAGAGACATGTTTTCGTTCGCTTGCTCCAGAGATGTGGGACAGAGTATAAGAGTAGAGGAGGAATATTTAGAAGTTGAATACATCAATTCCATACCCAACTTTAAGCTGTGTAACAGTGTCTATTACAGCAACATTTTGCTTCACAAAATAGTTTTTCTACGAAAGGTACAATTGTGACATCTGAGGAACCGGGTTCCTAAACCGACATACCTGGTCATATGAGGAATTATATAGCAAAGCAACACAAGCAAGTATGGAGAGAACTTGGTGTCCAGGAGAAGAAATCTTCTGGCTATCTCTGTGTCTATACCAACCGCAATACCGCAATGAAGTCAGCATCAATACACATATTCCTGTTAAAGAAAACATACCAGTACCATGAAATTCATTTTCTGATATTTCCCCTGTCTGGCATTTTTAATAGACTTTGCCCATCAGCTTCGCTATATCTTACAAACAGACAGGCTTTCCCTTTGACCTCAGCCACTGCCTGATTTCTTCAGTATAATAAACCTTTAGAAGACACACAAAGGTTTTATTAATAGGGTGCATCTTATGGGTCGAGTGTCGTAATGGTATACTTTTCATAAATTTTGCTCTTGCTAGGTCAATTAATTCAAAGTTTCGGGTATGACTTAACAGTATGTCGCTTTAGGGATCCAAGTTATTGACTGTCGGTTTAGGGAACGACGCCATCAAAAACAATAACCTCAAAAATCTACAGACACCGCCTTATCACAACTAAAAGAAATGTATGCCCAGAATCGTCACTCTATCTACAGTAACGTGATATAACTGAAATTTTACTCACCCTTTCGGTATGAATAATATAGTACTATTCACATACAAACGTATTTCAATCATCCAAAAACAAAAATCTCTCCATGGTGTACCGAAGAAAATTATACTATTCAAGTAAAGATTATCGACAGATCGACCGATTTTTTCAATAATGCTGTATAAACACACACACTCTCACACGTCATGTTTTACCAGATATTAAAATAGAAGAACTTGACACACTATCTTATTTAGGAGACCCTCCTTATCTTACGAAATACGTAGTTTATTCCTGGCCATCTATAGGTCACAATGCATATGTTGTCCTTACACACTTCTGGCAGACTTTACACACTTTTGCATTTGTGCTGCCATCTGGAATAATTAATGGAAACTAATGTATACGTTCTTGTAAGCTATTTGGGGAATTTTCCACAAATAACGCAACTTATACTAGAACAAGGGCATTTTTTTCCTAATTTTCTACTGAATTTCGTATGAATTTTGTTTTCCGAGGAATCAAGGGCGAAAGCTCTAGAGAATGGATCTGGTTCCCCGGTGTGACGGTGTGTATTCTAATAGTTCCCCGAAAGACCAGTCTGTCAACACACGCACATACACACACAAGCAGAGAAAGAGAGAGAAAGAAAGCAATTAGAGATTATCATACTTTCTCTATATCCTGGAGATCGTTAAATAGCTCCCCACACTCTTGTACCAAAACGAAATTCCATTTCTCTTCCTATGAACTCTAACGTTTCCTTATTCTTCCACGTCAAAAGCAATAAGAAAGCTACCCGAAGCAAAAGAGATACTACATTTCTCCCTTACGAAGAACCAATCAGCTTTACAGCTCTGCAGGGTAACATATCCATGTTTTCTCATGTTCCAGGTTATCGATTTATTGTGTTATGAATACTAACCTAAATCACCACTATACTTCACTCTATAATTTCAATTCAGTCACAGTGTTAATTATTACAATCATACATGTAAGGCTGATACATGGTCATCGCAGGAAGACAAGAACTTCAAACTGAAGCAGTGTTTTTTGAGAAGCATATATGTTTTTGTTGAAAATATGTTTTGCTTGCCACTCTGAAAAAAGTCTTTCAGATATCCAAGAAATAACAACACACACGAGGCCTGAAATCCCCATACCTATTATAAAAGTCTAATCCAGGCACAGCCTGCATACATGGTGCATTCCAGCATTACGTGTGAGACATTTCACACAAAAAGTAATATTATAGACATGCAATTGGATTAAAATCTTCATAATGAACTGATTTCATACAATTAAGAATTACTTTGTGGTGTGTCTTAACAAATGAAAAAACTTGAGTATGATGACATAGTCTGAATGCATGAAAAGCATTATCAAAAATGTGGTATGTGTGATGCTTCAATAATGTAGCAAAATGCGACTTCATTTGTTTGTGAAGCATATAGGATACACAGATGCTAATAATTTTTGTTTGTGAAATATGGATATTATATGCATTCACAAACATTTAAACTTTAATGCAATTGAAAACACTAATATTTTTTGGATTAATTCATTTCGTTATTTACATGGAGTAGGACCACTTTTCATGAAATGTCCCACATGCACTTCCAAGGTATGGTATGTGGAGAGAGTATATATTTTTTAATGCATTTTAAAAAGGTCACCCCATTACACTACTACTGTAGTACATTAGATTTTTTCATGGTAATGCACGGCTTTTCTTACATATCAAAAAGTTTCACGTAAAACTGTGATGAAGTTGTGGAGTACAAGGAAGGAGACAAGAAAATAATAAGCACATATCCCTCCAAAAGAAAGTAGCACACATGCACCAATGCACATCACTTATTGTTCACTTGCATAAGTAATTGCAAAATAGGAGTTGCAGATTAACATGGAATTCAGAAACCATGAATTTTACAATTGATACCTTTATTATTTTTAAAGCCTGTAATGCACATTAGTTAAAGCTATCCCCTTCTCCCCAAGAGAATGGAGTTAAGAGGACACAAAGGGGAAAGAGGTGATGGTCAAAATGGAAGGGCGAATCTTAACCATACACTTCACATAATTTCATCCAACATACACTCCGATAGACCAATTGGAACTGGATCCACAGTTACAAATGGTATTCCAACCACTGTGTAATGTGCCTGCACCATGGATTGAGACCAGGACCCCTCCATTACAAAGTGACAGAGCATTAGCACTACACCATCGGGGAGACCCAACATACAATTAAGTGAAATTATTTCAATTATGTAAGCAATTATCTAGCTCAGGCAAAACAGTTACAAATATTAGGTTAACTTCCAAAGATTTAATTTCAAGTATTCTACATATACAAAACATACTAAATGTGCATCAATGGTTTTCTAATATCCCGTTCCTATTCTATGTCATTATGGTATAGAAAATTGTACAAGTTTCCATGCACTCGACTACAGATGGATGGATGACCATTCCACTCATTTGAACTGGAAAATCATGACAAAAAATTATGGCTGCAACTATTTTCACCAGGTGGTGAGAATAGAATGTAGGGCTATTTTCACCGGATGGTGAGACTAGCATGTAGGGCTATTTTCACCAGGTGCTGAAAACAGCACCTAGGGCTATTTTTGCTAGCAAAATAATTACCTGAATCATAACATTGCATTTTATCTTATTTTATTATATACATTGGCAGTATTGCTGAACGTACTGCTAAGAAGTTATATTAAATTAAAAATGGGTGTGACTACTAGTCCCCAGGTAGTGAGAATAGCAGAAAATGCTGAAGACCAGAAATTACATGATCAGGTGTTGGAAAGTATTTACCGAACCGAAGCAATTTTAATGCTAAAAACCCTAAACTTGACATACCTAACCTAACAATGAAAGCATTTAGGAAGGTAATACCTCTTCGTACATATGTGACATATTAGCAGGACCAGTCTACATCAGAACGCCTTGCGGTGCATTTTCAACTCCGTGATGTGCAGAAAAGAAGTATTTGTCTCCTGCACGAAAATAAATGTACACCAACAATTAAAGAATACATACATCCGTGCAGCAGGCCAGGTCAGGTTGCAGAACATGCACATGCAGTTTAAAATCTGGTGAAAGTAGCTCAAAAGCTAGCCTCACCACCTGGTGAAAATATTCACTCCGAAAAAGGCTACCAAACTCCCTTATGTGGCAACCAGAAAAAAGATTAAAATGAAATGGACAGCTAACTTCTTAAAAGTTCACATAATTGTTACTGTATTGACTAGATAGAATATTTATACTTACATTTGAGCAACATCTGCAACTGGGTGTCTAACTATGTACTTTCCTCTTGATCTGACTGCTTCTGATATTCACTGAAATAAAGATTTAAAAATGTTATTTAATGTGAGCTAACATAATGAAGTGCTAAAAGTGCCAATAAGTTGAATTTGGTTCATCATAAAATTGAAAAGTTAGAGTAGGCATATATGAGGAAGACTTGACATCCATCGGCTACCAATAATAAACAGTACCGGAAACCTGTACTAGCATGAATGAAAACACTAATTTTACATTTAACATGTACATTTTTTCTTGCCGGATAAAATATGAATCTCGTATTAATATTCCATTGTCTACCGATAATATATGGTACATTCGGTATTAAAACAACAACGTTAACACCATTTATATTTCCTGTCATTTATATTTGGCCGCGACTATTTTCACCAGGTGCTGAGGAACAGCATATATGTATTTGCACCAGCAAAAGTAATTACCTGAATCATACCATGACATTGTATTTTATCTAATTTTATTGCATTCATTGGCAGTGTTGCTGAACTTACTCCTACGAAGTTATTTTATATTAAAAATGGGTGCGTCACCAGGTAGAGAAAATAGCATAAAGTGCTCAAGACCAGAAATTACATCATCAGGTGTTGGTAAGTATTTACAGAAGTAATTTTAATGCTAATAGCCCTAAACCTGACCTGCCTAACCTAACAATGAAAGTAAATGAACACCAATGTAAGCTTTATACACATCAATTAAAGAATACACACATCCATTTAGCAGGTCAGGCCAGCTTGTAGATGATGCACATGCATAATGTCTACCAGTCAAGAAATCATTCATGTGGTCAAGAATTTTTGCTATTTTTTACACTACAGTGGATTTATGTATGCTGGTGTATCAGTTGTCAACAGCTTGTTTTGAGTTTTCTTTTAATTCTTGAAGCTCTTATTGGGTCAAATAAAGTGCACGAACATGGTGATGGATAATTTGCATGGTGATACTCATGGATCCCACTGTACAAGAGGCTTAGGCTAAAGAATATACCCCACAGAGAATGTACCCCCCTCCCCCCACTCTTTCCTGCACACTGGAATTTTGTTACCTCTTAATTAGGTTCCTGTGCAAGGTTCGTGCACACTTCTGACAGAAATGCATGCAATACCATGTTCTTTCAAATTCAAATTCTTCATTTGCCTGGGAGATGAGAGATAATGTGTTGCAACCCAGAATTGTCTGCGACTACATTTGTAACAGTATACAAGAATTATTAGTACTGCACATCTACTATTAAATGTTATAGTAGGGTTATTTTTTATTTTGCTGTCCCTCCTCTCAAATCTATATTCAAATGTAAAGTAATTATTTCACTTTGCAAGGGTAATGCACTGAGTTTCATATTTCAAATTTTCTTCCCCATCACTCTCTAGATTTGTGTCTGCATTTTCCAGTTTCTTCAGTTTAAAAGAAATGGAAGCAATTTGCATGTAATGTTTACATTTTGTTGTTTGATTTGTCCTCATAATTTAAATTTAGGGAATTTACTGCACTTTTTGCAAGAAAATATACTTCTTGTGTGCATCTTTGTTTATTTTATGATCTTATAATTTCAGGTGGTAACTGAGGCAAAGAACCCATCACTCAGCAAAGAACAACTTTCCAGGCTAATATGAAGGATGCATATAACAATGGAATTTGTCAATATTTTTTGAAATAAAGATTGCTTATTCTACATGATCCATTATTTTTAATTAATATCTATCCCAGCAATAAATATCACCATTTAGATATCCACCAAACGTAGTGAAGTGAGAACAGTTAACCATTAAGCCACACAATGGCCTACTTTTTACCAGTTTCTAATTTGGCTTAATGATTACCTGCTCTAACTTCAGGAGGTCCAGTTTTGCTGTGTTTTTAATTGCTGATTACACTTGATTAATAACATAAATTTGCTACATTAATACTGGAAATCAATCTAAACCAACAATATTAAGGATTAACTGCGTGTCTATTTTTTTTTCATATTTCCAGTCCTATTTTTCACTGCTATGTAAACACTGGTAAACATGAAACTTACACACCTATGTGCTTGGTGGAAGCATGATATATCATGCTATTCATTTTAAAACACGAGATGAACACTAAAATAGTGGTATGTTATTCGAGTATAAATTCTTTCATATCTTTGCTTGTGTTTTAAAACTGAATATTATGCATTATGCTTTCAGGAAGCATGTATCTGCTGCTTTGATGTGTGAGTAGTCTCAGTGCTGAAAAATGTATCTACAGTGCTCACACTTTGTTAATAGTTCAACTGCATGGTTAATCTGTGTAGATTTAAGGGAGTGTTCTGAATGACTCAAACAGGCTCTGATTTACACTTACTACTAGAAAAGTAAAATCCCCTCTGCCCACAGGTTTCAATATTTCCTACCATGGATACTAGTGAATGTACATTGCAGGTTTACAAGTAAGTATTATATATTGTGATTTATTATATTTTTTTGCAAACTACTGTATTATAGAAAAGCTTAGCTAATGTATTTCAATGGTTTAAATTTATAATGTCAAAGTGATTTTAGTCACCATGAACATGTAACCTTTATAAATGCAATACATTGTGGAAAATAACACAGAATATAGTTTTAAGCCATTAAAAGTATGTTGCTGTTAATATTGTTACAATGAAAAAAGAAGAAAAGCAAAATACCGACTGTTGCTATCACAGGAAATTTTCTGTAAAATTACGGTGAAATTATAGCATCCTTCACTGTTGCTATCACGGGAAATTTTCTGTATAATTACGGTGAAATGACAGTATCACTTACAGTACTTGAATCGTAACTGGAACGGTGAAATTTCTGTAATATTATGGTGCAATTTTGTTCATAATTACGGTGAAACCACTGTAATTTTACGGTGACGCCACTGGCGCCCGAGCTGCCGGTGAGGTCACCGTAAAATTACGGCTTTTTTTTTACAGTGAGACCTTCCGAACCGAAGCGACACGGTAAGCTGCATGTGTCACTCAGATTGGTCCGTTTTCCCAATAGCGTTTATCGGGTCGCCTCGGTCTGTTTGTAGCGCATGCGCGGTGAATGCTTAATTTTAGTTAGATTTTACACCGAAGTGACACGCGGCATATGTACTTTAAGGATTTCACGAATCGAAAGCAGGCTAGTGCGACCTGTCACGCCTCTATGGTGTGAAACGATACTGTTGATTGGCTCGTTTCCAAGCGGCATGTGTCGTAACTCAGGGATCGAACCCAGGTTACATATTTTTGGAATTCTGACCTCGCTCATTTCTTATTTTGTCAAATGTTTAGTGCGTCACAGACAACCAGTATCAGAAGGACGAGTGTTCAGATTAACCTTTAGATGTCAACCTGGCAATGAGATTTGCAAATATTTGACATGACTGGCTAAACACAAACTCTATATAAAACCACTTCTATTTGAATGTGTTGTTTTTCCGGCATTTTTCGTATCGTTGGTTTACTTCCCGTTGGCAGGGGTTACCACAGGGGTGGGGGGGTGGGGGATTGTGGCGCAAGTTGCGCCATCGAGATTTTTTGGGGGATTTTTTTCCTTAAAATAATATCGTATCAGTCCATAAGATTATATTTTATTTAAAGTCTCTCTGATGCTTCATGTTGACCAGGGCATTCACTTGTTTATCTCAGTTGTCTCAACCTCTGTGGTATGTAAATAATTCACACTGTTGCGCTATGCAAACTTCCTGATGTATTCAGGATATAGGAAGTTCCATCAGCCTATGGAGTCAGCTGTTTGCAATAGAGGCAGTAAAAATCACGATACGGCAAGGAGGAAGGTCTCCAGGGCCTGGGTGATATAGAGGTGAGACAGACTGAGAAGGGACTGACTTTTGATTTGGATTGATGCAAGAGAGGACCTTAGAGAACGGACTTGAGGGAAAGTGAGGCGAGGCCTGGTCAACCTGCAACGAAGCGTAGAGAGGACTGAGTTTATTTTATTCTTCGAAATTATCATCACTCTTCAGATAGACAGATAATTACCTAACCCAACCATGATTCATGTTCAAAGGTTCACAAAACCCAATGAGTGACCAAAGCTGTTTAGTTTTAGTTGTGCCTTTCGCACTGCCAAGCGTTTAACTTGTCATGTTAATGACGAGTGCTCTCATCATTGAGGATGAAGGATGAATAAGTTACATCACCCATATTGTGGAAGTGACTGGTTCTGATCCCCCACCATTCTGTAGAATGATACGATATAAAATTCAACATTTATATCTCTTTCCCAATATATGTAAATATTTTACACCTTAAATGCAACATATTTAATCCATTATATGAAGAAAGCAGGGGAGGAGGAGAAATATCCAACTCTAACATATTAGGCCTTAATTGACAAGTGGGTTCTGGGGAGGGGTCTGAATTAAACTTTGGGGTGTACAGTATCCTAGTGGAGAGAGAGACTGTATTAACAAGTTTTAAACCCCGAACGTGCCAAAAGATAAGCTGGAAAAAACTAAATATCTCTGGAATGTATCTTAAGAAAGTATTGACACCCCGTTAAATTAATATTCTTGAAAGCCTGCAAAGAAATGGATCAGATATTTTCTTGCTCGCTTTTCTCGCATTAATGTGTTGCTAGCATGCGTGTTTGGCACTTAAGGGGTGAATGTGAAGTTTTTATACTATAGCTGCATTACAAGACAATCGATATTGTCGATAGTCTCGACTATGATCAACGATTTTAGGGGTGTTCTTGAGGGATGGACATTCTTGTTTAGGGAGGAGAGGCAGATCAAGTATAGTGTTCAATAAAGCTAAGAATAAAGTTACTTTCGGTAGACACGCTGTCGTAATTAAATACTTTGTGGGAATTACGATATGGTTTGAGGGCGCGAATGATTTGACGCATGACATGATTTTGGGGAGGGATGCGCCATTGGCCTTGGGGGGTGTGCACCCCGCCCCGTTTGGGTTACTGGACGCGTTCCTCGCTTCGTCGTTTTACAGTACATGATGTGGTTGGTAATTGTCCTTGCAAGCACTGGCATGCGTAGTATCACAACAGGAAGTTATGTCACAGATGCGATCAAATTTGTTTTGGGTTATGCCGAAACGGTGCGCGTATGTAAAATGTATAAAATGTTTTATTTAAATATTTTAGATAATAAATAATTAGTACATGAATGGAATTATGTAACATTGAAAAATAATTTCCATAAAATTTGAGAGTGAAAAATCGTCATTATCTGGAAGCTATTTTTCTATTGCCCAGTATTGCTACGACCAAAGCTTTTCATGTTGAAGTCTTTTCCAACATTACTAGGATGCAGGACGTCTTCCGATGTCTCGCGCCATTCATAATAGATTCGTCTACTACCTTTGTCATAAAAGACTACAGCATTCACACAATGCACAACGTTCGTTCTCTTGGACTAAGTGAACACTGGATCGCGCCACGTATATCTGCGTCACACGTTATCTTTTCGAGGCCTTCTCTTTGGTTGTAAATTTAGATGGCCAAATGACGAAAACGTTTGGTATTGTTCTCTGCTAGATATTACAAAACTAGGCGTGCTTTGAAGCGCCTCCTCTTCTCTGCCGCCATGCGCGGCCTTGCTCCAGAGATAACTGACACAGAGTATTAAAAGTAGACAGAAATAGCAATTTAAGGCAAGGACTACTTTAACAATGTGTCAAGGACATTCTCAAGAATTACGAACAGAAAATAACTTCAGTGATGGAAGAACAAACAGAGTCCAGTCTCATTCCAGAGTGTGATAAATTCGTTTCGGAAGAATAAGAAGGCTTACCATAACAGGGGAGCTAAAAGACAGCTTCCGCCAACAATTAGCACTAATAACAGCCTGCCGAGGGTGTTATTAAAGAGTAACAGCGCTGCACAAGCTAAAAATTATCCCTCTCGTGTTTACACAGCAAACAAGAACAAGCCTTTTGTGCTCCAAAGGGCCGGCGGAAGGGCTCCTAACAAAGGCAACAAAATGGCCACCCTTTCGCCTGATGACAAAATGCCGTGCACACTTGATGTCTTACATTTACGCGGGAAACCCGGAAGGGGCTTCCCCTTTCTATTTGCCTTATAATTCTCGGTTCGGAGCCGCCTTGCGATTAGAAGGTTCCCTAAAGGAGCGACACGTCATCATGACACGCGATTGACCACGCCCCCCTCGAGCACAAAGGGATATTTCAGGAGAAATGCCTTTACAAAAGTTGTTGAGGAAGACTTTTTCTTCGGTCTCTCACATTGTATGCAATTATGATTTTTATGTTTTTGTTTATTTTCCCATTGCTTTCAATTGTTATGTTGATATACACCTCGCGCGATCATTGCAAAGGAGTCAGTTATACAAATGATACTCTATGTTATAGCTCTTGTCTGGACTTAAGTCTAACTAAACCATCTTTCTTAACATTTACGCCATGACCAAAATGCTACGTGTAAAGTGAAAAATGTTATGGCATTTCAAATGCCATGGCATATTTCATGGCATTTCTCAAGGATAGGCTCGGTCCGTATCATGTTTCGTAGCGTAACCAATCAGAAGCGACCTCTAGGTCACGAGTGCAGTTGTAATGGCGGCCGCGTGAGATGTAAACAACGTATCACTTCACATTTTTAAAAGCCGATAACTATTGAACTGAGTGGAATAACGTTTCATATAAAATGTTATTAGGTACAAAACAATGGCGCTGCTTAAATACATACTTTACAACATTTACTGTAAGAATATTTTAGTTGTTTCAAATGTAAACACAGTGCACTCAGCATAGATGGTGTAATACGACATGCCTTTCATGCTGTATATGTTATACATTGTAATCGCAAAAGATAGCCGAAAAGTTACATGAAATGCTTGCGGGAAAGTACTATCTGCTATAAGATTTTTGGAAGCATATACATAGCATTTATGCTAGCAAAAATGTTAAAGGAAATACTTTCGTCTAAAGCTGACTTTACGGCTGGCAGCCTACATGTTGGCAAGGGAAGTGGAGAGCGGAGAAGCGACCAATCCAGTGCGATAGGAAACACAGCAGCCTGTAGGACGAGCTGCGCGGAGCACCTCCTCCCGCGACGCTGTAACTCTCGGCGCCACCGCTGTTGTCTGGTTGACGTTCTACGTATTCCTCGCTCCCCACTTCCCTTGCCAGCATGTAGGCCTCCCGCCGTAAGATTAGACAGGGGCTATAGCATGTATCAATCTCACTTCTCAGACTGCTCTAGGCCAGTGCTTATCGACCTTAGTGAGCCCGCTGCCCGGTAAATTCGTTTTCTAAGCCGCACACCGGATTCGACAAGACCCAACGTGAGTCACTCTTGTCGCAAAATGTCTCAGGGAAGGTTCTACCACAGTCCCTATGGGAGGCCGTACAGCGAACGAAACTCATGACTCGAGTTCCCTTACGACAGGTTGCGACGGTTTGCGACAAAACAACGAAGGTTCGTGGAATTTAGTCTCCCGTGGAGCAGCTTGCAACAAAACGATCTGCGCATGTGCGATTCCTTTCTCTTCAGCCACAGAGCTCTAAATTATAGACCGGAAACGGGGGCAACTCGAAGCCAGCAATTAAATGAAGTCATCGATTCTTACATTAAATGGTTAATATCGTAATTTCTAAACAATTATTTGCTAGAAATATGTATGTTCACAACATTTAAACTGATACATCATTTCTATATACACATTGTTCCATTGATTCTGATGTAAACTGTTATACTTATAATGTATCGTCACCCAAATTATAAAAGACAGACCTAGACCTGTTGCGTACATGAACGAAATCTGCTATCAGATTTTAGCCAACAAATTGAATCGTCTTGCCGCGTCGTGTCGTGTTGCGGTGCGTCTTCCGATGTGCGGCGTGCGGCGTGCGGCTGGCCTAAAAGTCGATATCCCGATACCTATAATTTTACTCGTAAATAGATTTGCAATTTTTTATACTTTATAGTTAAATAATATGTACCTTTGAAATTTAATATTAATAAATAAATTATGGTATAATCACACACAGCATTAGTTCTATTATGTCTAGCATTGTTGTAAAATATAAAATTTTTGTTTCAATTAGTTGACAATTCGTTTCCTCTCGCTAATATCATTAAATTAATTTGGTAAGTGGTTATTTTCATTTGCATGTTCCGTTTCGGACACCGAAAAATTCCAAATTAATCAGAATATTTCCACTTCAAAATATTGCTGCGCAAACCAAATTGTCTGTGGTACCCGCCCATCAACCTCCAAATTTGGAGACGGGAAGCAACGCGTCCCCCGGTTAGATCGCTCAAAGCATTTCCTGTTATTGCAGGTGGATGTCAGCTCGGGCAGCAAGTCGTTTCACCCTTCCGGCCCTAACTCGAGAACGGCCCCATGCTTGTATTTCAAATTTGGAAGCTGCACCGGTGACAGTCTCCTCACCGAGGCTTTGAACTTTCACCAGCACTGGCTAGATAGAATTTCCTCTTTATAAATACCAAAGGAAAGGCTTTTCAGGTTGCCAGCTCTGGCTGCAAGTCTCAAACTTCAGGGAAATCTCTCATGGCCTTGTATAGTTGACGCCATGGCCCGCTTGAGAAACACATCAAGGCTAGTAGCTCATTAAGCACAACTTGCAGATAGTGTTCTATTGGATCATATTTATATTTTTTCCGTCTCATAAAGCTTGTTGTAATATACGTTCTCCCATAACAACAATATTATCAAATAGTAATGATACACGCACACCAGGCCTCCTCGATTGCGTAGTATAATCATGGGGTCCCCTGTTAAATTCCTGGTGGAGGCACATTGCAAAGTTGTTAAAATCCCACTTTAAACTGTAGGTCCAGTCCCGATTAGTCACTCTGTGCATAAATTGGACTTAACAATTCAACAAAGAAAACTATATGTTCAGTCTCCAATATGTCGCCTTTGGATTCTTCTCTATTGTAACATCTGCAAAACACGCTCAATCAAATGATACGAAAGCAATCAATAAAGTTCCTTCTCCATATTGTAACCTCTCACATGACTAACTAACTAACTCTCCAACCTTCTTAAACCCGAAGGTTTATGGCTGCAGCAACACAAGCCTTCCATCTGTCCTCATCCTGGGCAAGATCAATCCAGTCTTTTCCATCCTTACCAATTTCCTTCAGGTTGATCTCAACGTTATTTATTTTTTATTTATTTATTGAAATTTCCAGTACAGCAGAAGCCATTTTAAACCGGAAAGAAACAACAGTAAAACAGTACACTAGTGTTAAAATGAACACACGAAACAAGATAAAATAAAATAAAATAAACAAAATATAAAAATAAACATAAAAAAGTCGAGACAGTTCCATGGAAAACAGATGTGTTTTACAAAAGCATTACTTATATACAATTTTTTTAATGTTGGTGATAAAAGATGGATATGAACTGAATATATCGGTTTGGTTTGAGATTACATTGAACTGATTTTGTAGCCTATGAAATAGTGAACGTTGAATGAGTGAGAGTCTTGGAGTTGCAGTGTGGAAAGTTTCCTTGCTCCGTGTTTTGTGTCTAGGCACTGAGGGAGAGTTCGTGGAGCGGGATGCTGCATCTTAGGTTTCCATTAATTATCTTATGTAGTAATTTCATATCTGCAACGTATCTACGTGATTCTGGAGTATTTATGTTTAAGTTTATAAGCAGATCTCTCTTAGGTAGATGTCTCAGGGCAGGCACTCTATATCGAACGATGGAGAGGAAAAAGCTGAGAACATTGTCGATCTTGGAGGTATGAGAAGGGGCAGCCATGTTCCAGATGGGTGATCAGTATTCTAGAAGGGGGGACACAAATCTTTTGAAGTAAATAGAAAGTGCTTTCGGGTTATGGATTTCGGTGAATCTGTAAAGTAAGCCTACCATACACATTGCCTTTTTTGTGATGGTTGATATGTGATTATCGAAAGTTAGTTTAGAATCTATGAGGATACCTAGATTTCGTTGTTGTGCTTCTTTTGCTAGAATGATGTCGGTGAGTGTATAATTACCTTCAAGAATGTTTTGCTTCAATGAAATTGTTATGTAGGAGCATTTCGAAGGGTTTGTGGTCAGTTTCCATTGCTTACGCCATTCAGAGAATCTATTTATGTCATTTTGGAGAATTTGCATGTCTGATGGTTGTTTTATTTCTCTCATAATCTTGCAATCATCAGCGAACATTAGAATTGTGCTTGAGATGGGGGAATTAAAGAGGTCTGTGAGATCATCCAGATATAATACAAATAACAGAGGGCCAAGAACGCTTCCTTGCGGCACACCAGATATAACAGGAAGCCAGTTAGAATTAGTTCCAGGAAGTATAAGACGTTGTTGTCTATTTCTTAGATAGTCTTTCACTATTTTTAACGTGTTTCCAGTTATATTAAATCTGTTAGCTAATTTATGCAGTAAATAATGGTGATCGGCCTTTGTACATTCTCTTACCATCAGGTTTTCCAACAAGAATCCTTAAAACTCTTCTATCCTCTTCAATTCGTGCCACATGGCCTGCCCAGCTAAGTCTTCTTCATGTAATTATTCTAGTAATATCTGGACATGAATGCAAATTCAGTTCTAAATTATGTAACCTTCTCCACTCACCTGTCTCATCCTTTTTAGGTCCAAATATTTTTGTAAGGATTTTATTTTCAAATACTCTTAATCAATCACATGGCACAAAAAGAATAAAGAAAGTTCCTTCTCCATATTGTAACATGTAGATCTTGAAACACCCAATCAGATGATACGAAAACGGCCAAGTTCGCACGTCATGTGTATGAAATTTGAGTCTATATTTACACACAGGACAGCCTCGTGGGATATTAATTTACCACTGATTGCTTGATCACATACGATCTCACGTTTACCTTTCCATCGCAACCAGAGTGTCCGTCCGGGCAATCAATTTATAACTGGCGCCACCGTGGAAACTTTCCATTAGACTGCGGGGGTGGGGGAGGAAGATGATTAAATAACAGCGTCCAGGGAATTCCGCCAGATAATCAATACAGATAACGCTGATTAAATTCTACTCTGAGGATTAAAACGGGACGTGATCAATCTAAATATTAGCAAGGCTGAATGGGGCAGACCCGGTTACATGTGAGAAGATTGGGGAAGATTTTGTATACATTCGCTCTTAGTACAGTCATGAGAAAAAGTAGTTTGGACGAATTTAGTTTTGTTGGCAACTGTACTTGTGAATCCTGACATTCTATTGTAGTTTTGCTGGAGGGAGGTATGTTTGTTGAGCGGCGTTCGGCTTCCTGAGACACGAAAGTAAACGATCTCAGTCGAACTTAACCGACAGCTGATTTCGTTGTTTTCCATGCACTAGTTGCAAAGGCGGACAACATATAATAGGCTAAATCAATATTGATTTATATTGAGAGTTCTTTGGTTATGAACCGATCTCCGTGGCGGAGTGGTTAGCGAACGGTTTGACAATCCTGGTCTAGACATACATGTGTTCTTTGCGAGTGTTTCTTTATCAATTTCATTACATCACCATTCGTCCTTATCAGGAGCCTATATTCCAGGCTAGCTAGGCTATGTGCGAAGCCTGAAGCCTAGAAAGTAAAACAGTGAAGAAAAATCGATTAGAAACTGTGAATAAACCTAATTTTCAATAAGGAGATAATGGCCATTCTGATGTTGGCAACCTGAATTCTTAGGAGTTGGCAACCTGAATGTTTAGGAGTTGGCAACCTGAATTCTTAGGAGTTGGCAACCTGAATTCTTAAGAGTTGGCAACCTGATTTTTTATAAGTTTGCAACCTGACTACCTTTGGGATGGCAACTTGGCTTCCTTGAAGATGTCAAGAATGAGCCTAGTCTTCTCCCTTCCTCCATAGCCTAGAACAAGGTGTCATAGTGAGCTAGTCCGGGTTTTAGGCTCAGCATACGCCACTGGTCCTTATCCTCGCGATTAGCCAAAAGTGGAAGAAATGCTAAGAAAAATAAACCAAATGAATCAACTAATATTGGAAGAAAGTTACTTTACGTCTTGTCTACTCTTACAGCCGCCGATCCTCATGCTGGCAAGGGAAGTGAGGAGCGGGGAAGAAACTAATGCAGCACGGTAAGAAACGCAGCAGCTTTTAGAACGAGGTGCACGTAGTACTTCCTCCCGCCGTTGTCTGGTTGGTCTGCGGCGCAATCCCAGCTCCCCACTTCCCTTGCCAGCATGAGGATCGGCCGCCGTAACAGTAGACAAAACCTTTAGTACCATAGCCATCCTTTCAACGTGCTGGCATTTTAAATTACAACTCTACAAAGATATCAATATTGCTTTGCTTATCTCTAATGCTATAGGCACGCGAAACAAATACAAGTACAGTCTGTAACAAAATAACTGCACCACCGCTAAAAAAGAGGGGAATATTGAAATATGTTTAAATTGCTATTGTGTAATAATGTGCAAACAGTGGCCAATGGCAAATTGCACCTTTGATTGTTCCTTGGTGCATCTGGATTCTTTTTTTGTTATTTTTGCAATGCTGTCTTTCATTCCACTCTCTGCCAACAGGTGTCTCTGGCGTCTGTGTGCAAATGGCTGCCGCCTGTAAGGGCTGGCATACCAAGTTCCGAGTGCCATTTGTGTTGTAATAATTTCATGTTTCTCTTAATGTTTAATGTTTATTCTCGGTTCATAGTTTGAGCAGATACATTGATTTTTGCTAGCAGAAACAAAGAAAAACTACTAATAAAATTGTGGTTGAAATTCGATTTATTAATAATGTCAGTTTGTTCTAAACAGTTTACTGAAAAAAAAAACAACTGACAAAAGATCAATATCCAGGCTTTAACAGACATATAAAACAAGACCCAGGATTAATCTAAAGTAAATATATGAGAGGTATAATTGTCTACGTATCACCTAAAACATAGTTTGCGTTCCATTGTGGTAAGTGTTGCAGTTATTTTGTTACAGACTGTAACTTGCTTATTATTGCTGAAGAAGAAAATTAACGTAGGCCGTTAATTCCTCTCATTTACAAGATCAGCCGTTCGAAGTTTCATACTCACTTACTGACGTCTCGATTTTGATTCGGGGCAGGTATTTTTCGTTCTCTACAACGAAGGTGCTTAATACGGGGTGCAATAAGACCCGTTGCTCAAAAATTTCCTAACCACGGAAATGACCTCCTGAATTCAAATAGTTCGTAAGAGGATAACGTATCGAAAGGGTTAATACAGTTTGAATAAGCTTCCGTGGCCAGCAAGGGCACCCGCAGGATTTTTCTCAGGGGGGGGGGGGGGCAGTGTCATAGAAACGTTTATCAGTATTATTAGTATAGCAATTTTTATTATAATTGCTATTGTTATAATCATTAGTTACTACTACTTTACGAATCATAAAATTCAAATTTGATTGAAAATACTTTGGCGTTGTACACAAGTTCTGACTCAAGTCTACTACAGTAAAACCTCGTTAATCCGGACTAATGGGGGGGGGGATAAGTTGACCAGATTAGCCTAACTGAAATAACCTAAAAGAACAGTAAAAAGTTCATTAAAACTCCGTTTATAGCAACAAAACACGTTCATTATTGTGTATTTAAAGGGCATAGGCCTAAATGCATCTATACAGTACAGTACAAAGTCTGCGGGAAACAGAATTTCATCAGTGGTTGACTGCCTTTTCTTTGGGAAGTTCTCTTGTTGACTTCTAGCCACATTTAAAACCTTGCATTCTATTTTTTTTTCTTTTTGCCTTTGACCTGTCCGGATTAAGCAAAGTCCGGCTTATTGGGGTCCGGATTAACGAGATTTTACTGTATTTGTTTATTTGAACTTTTTCACAATGCACAGATATCAATCAAAGTCAGACACCACGTAACCTACTCTCCTTCATGGTAACTCTGCTTCATGTTTTTACGTGCCGAAGGGTACTGTAAAATAATAATAACAATAGTGATGATAATAATAATAATAGTTGCTGTAACGTACAGCCTGTAAGTAAGTCACAGAAAACAATATTTTTTGTTATAAAATATCGCTACAATTTCACTATTCGAATTACATTAACTCTCCAGAAATCTCAAAAAAGCGGAGGGGGGGGGGGGGGGCTGCGGGCGCCCTTGGTGGCCTGTATCACCACAGCATCTGCCTGGAATGGCTGGGTAAAACCATGGAAAACCCGTATCACAATTGCAAGCAGAGAAATGATGAAAACCAGGGAAGCATCATTCGCTTATTTTACACACACATTCCATAAGTTGTGTGCAGCATCACGACTTCCAATCAATACTTCCATTTCAATGTTAATAACGACATTACGTTCGTTATGTGGAAGAAAGCCAGTTTGACATGTCGTGGTACGAGCCAATAAAGCTTATACGCGGGGAGGGAGAGAGGGGCACAAATTGAAAGCCAACGACGAGGCCCGATTTGCACGCCACCTGGCATCGAGCCTCGCAACAAAGGGAACCCATCGAGGAAGCGGGAATGCGAGGTTTCCACACACACACATATAGGTCGGCAGTGTTGCCAACCTTAGGATTAAGTGTCAAGGCATGGGTAGTTTTCTTCGATGCTGGGGTACTAAAATGCAGCACGAGCTGAAGAAATACACTTATGCTAGAGTCTCTCTCTCTCTGTAAATTCTCAGAAATTATGAGAGCTAGAAAGACGAAATTTGGTTGACTGAAAGATGCATCGTATGCATGGGCACCGGGGGATGGGGGTGTCGAACGGGTTCGTAGACCCCCCCCCCCCGCTGGAAATTGATTGATTTGGTTTATTTACTTCGTTCTTCTGACACTCTTGGCTAATCGGGAAGATGAGGATGGGTGATACGATGAAATTGATGAAGGGATATACACAGAACACTCATGCGCAAGCTAGGATTCGAACCCGGACTCCAGTGCTGGAAATTGGAATCATTCAAGTTTCAAAGAAGGAGAAAGATTGTTATTTTTATTGTTAATACCATTAGTGAATGGAATCTAGAAAAAAAACTGTAGAAATATCGCATTTTATGCAAATAAAAATATGGTACAGTAGAACATCATTTATCCGTACACTCAAAAAAGCAAGATTCAACGAGTGTTTTCTCATTTTCTCATGTCTTTTGTTTTCTTGTACATGTATACGTATGTACGTAGTACTGTGTACTGTATATATATAATAAACCCGTACTGTACGTGCTTTCCTCTGTTAAATAAACACATGTTTGATTATCCGCAAAAATCGTTATCCCCATAACCTTCGGTCCCAATTAATGCGGATAAATGACATTCTACTGTATACTCTAAATGGGAAATATATACCTGAAAATATGCAAAAATATATGAAAATGGGGTATATCGTTCCTAATAGACTATTACGTCGACATATATCCTTTTTGCATGGCCCCGTATAAAAGAAAGTGTGTGTGTGTGTGTGTGTGTGTGTGTGTGTGTGTGTGTGTGTGTGTGCGTGCGCGCGCATTGCGGGTCTGCATGTTACACCCCTTGAGGAGGCCATGAACTAGTCAATCAGAATTCAACAAGCATATAAATTTTGAAACGTTCTATATCTCGCAGTAAGGGCGAAGTAAATGTAAACAATTAGACGTAATTCTGATAAATCCTATTGGTTGCTTGAGTTGCAGTTATGCAGGATTCTTGCGCGTAGGAATATATAGTGAGTGCGTGATAAAGCCATACCACTCCGCGTAGCTGCTAGCTTGGAGTTCTGCGACCTCATATTACGAGCTAGAACCAATATATTCATGGTCAAAATAATAACGAAACTAAAACATAAGAAATGAATTTTTCTAGAGTACCTTACATTATAATGACCCGAATAATTAATTATTCTAAATCTATAGTTGAAGAAAATACAACATTTGGTACACCAATAAGCCAATCTAATGTACAAGTTAATGCAATGTATACTAGCATTATTGAATATTGTATTCATGAGTACTTGACTACAGAAATATGGATGAATTAGTTTTGTGCTAGTTCTCTAAAGAGTATGAAGTTGCAAGGCTTATGCTGCTCCATCTATATTTGAGCAATTGCACTAGGAGCAACGTATACCCGGTCGTTGCTTCTAATACTTGAACTATTTCGCCAGATCTGAGGACTCTTTCACCGTTATTTCCTTCGGGGTTAAGCAAAATACTTATTGTAGGGTCTCGTTTGCCTGCTAAAAATACTATATACTTATGTGTATATATACTAGAGCGTTACAAGAAGAGGATTTCGTTCGAGCGACGGATAGTTCGCTCGGACGACGCTAGATAGCGTACGAAATTGAGAACTTCTTCGCAGTAAACAAGCGGTATGCACTCGAAGCCCAGTAGAACACGCATAGCCGTACTTTGTCTGTAGGCATAGGCGCAATATTTGTAATTTCGCAAACGACACAGCTCACAGTTATTTAGCAAATAATCCTGGACGATGTTTTTAAGGAATGGAAAACATTTCGAGTCTCTTCAACCAAAGATAAGCACCGGGTTTGAATCTAGTCCCTCAAAATAAGGGTCAGTTTAATTCTGCCTGCACAAAATTACACCCAGTTTAATTAAGCCCTCACAAAATTAGAACCAGTTTAATTCTGCCCCCTCGAAATTAGACCCAGTTTAATTAAGCCCCCACAAAAATACACCCAGTTTAATTTTGCCCCCTCGAAATTAGGCCCAGTTTAATTTTGACCCCTCGAAATTGGAACCAGTTTAATTCTGCCTCCACAAAATTAGACGCAGTTTAATTCTGGCCCCACAAAATTACACCCAGTTTAATTGTGCCCCTCGAAATTAGATCCAGTTTAATTCTGCCCCCGCAAAATTAGACCCAATTTAATTCTGCCCCCTTCGAAATTAGGCTCAGTTTAATTCTGCCCTCTCGAAATTACACCCAGTTTAATTAAGCCCTCACAAAATTAGGCCCAGTTTAATTCTGCCCCCTCGAAATTAGACCCAGTTTAATTAAGCCCTCACAAAATTACACCCAGTTTAATTCTGCCTCCACAAAATTACACCCAGTTTAATTTTGCCCCCTCGAAATTAGGCTCAGTTGAATTCTGACCCCTCGAAATTAGACGCAGTTTAATTCAGCCCCCTCAAAGTTAAGCCCATGTCTGTTGGAGTGAGCCCTCAAATACGGATCGTGAAGTGAAAGATTCATCGAAATTGAAACTTAAGTGAGCATAGTTATCTTCTCCATATTAGAATCGAGTTCAGTCTATCTTGCAGATACACAATAGATATATGACAATGAAATAGATGATTGTGGGCTGAAACTACCAAGGTGGATATTTTACACACATGTGTCTATGATTATTGTCACATTAAAATAATAAATGACTGTATACGCTCGAGCGTTGGAGACTCGACGGAGTACGATGGTAACGTCCTCGCCTTGTAATGAAGGGGATTCCTGGCTACGATACACGGTGGAGGAAAATTGCACATTGCTTCGTATCCAACTTTAAACTGTAGGCCCAGTCCCGATTAACTGATCTGTACATAAAGTGAACATAAGAAGAATTCAATTCACTGGAACGAATACGAGCTAGCGGAGGTGGACTCTTATCTCCGTTTTATGGTTATTCCTTCTTTCATTTTTCACTTATTCTGTCTTCCTTCCTATCCTTATATCCCGCTCTCTCGTATTCATTCTCTTTTGTTCTTTCTGTATGTCTCTATATATCTATAATCCTTCTCTCTTTCCATTATTCCCTTTTCTTTCATTTCTTGTATCTTTCCCCTCTGCTTCTTTCTATCACATTTCCCCTCTTTATTTCTGCCTGTTTGATTTATCAGCTTAGAGTATAGAAGGTGTAGAGAGAGCCCAAGTGTGTTTTCTGGCGAGGGGAATGAAGCCGTAAGGGGAAGGAGGTGAGGTAAAACCGCCATCTTGGGATGTGCCACAGTTACAGTTGATACAGTGGTGGACGTAGCGTGGAATGTTCGTTTATAGTGCACACTATCTGTAAATTTCAGTGACACTGCGAGTAGATAATAAATAAGTAGCTATGCCTCTGTGCATAGCTTTCGGATGCTACAATAGAAGTGGCAAGAAATGTTTTTTTTAAAAAAAAGAAGGAATTGAGAGGTCCCTAAATAAACATACTCACAACATGTTGTGATTTTATTAGTGTTTATGATAAAATTGAAAATATAAAATTGCCTTGAGTTGTAGTTATTTTTTTTTCGATTTGTTAAGTATTACATTGTATTACATGCGTCAAGGTTTGTAAAAATATTTTAAAGTAATATGGCCATTCCCCATTCAGGATGAAGTCTGAAGCATTAATAATTAAAGCAAGTCTAAATCTCTTGTTAAGTTTTTCATTGAATAAAAATATATATTTTTCTTAATTTCCAACCATACCTAAGTAGGGAGTGATTAAATACATGCTAAGAAAAAGGAAAAAAATGTCAAGAATTTTGGATTTGTTATTTTGGTAGACACTCTGACATGCAGCTTAAAATCTGTTGAAAATAGCTCAAAAGCTAGCTCCCCACCTGGTGAAAATAGTCGCTCCCGTTTATAGTTCGCTTCCCAACATACAAAATACAAGGGTAATGCAAATTTTGAATGTGAACAGGTTGCAAAACTCGTTAGAACACTGCTTTTTCAATAAAATACTGACACTTCCGGACAAATAATAAAAAAAACATTGCTTACAAGAGCAAGTAGCTCCTTATCATGAACACGAAAAATATTAAAATTATGGCCTAAAATAAATATGTTCTATTGTATGGAGATAATATTTAAACTGGTGTTGGGACATTGTATTTCACGATTCGTGCTCCTGCATTAGGAATTACTTTCAGTTAAACATGCACTTTTCACTTCCCTCCTTGTAAAATATATGTATATCTTACGTTCGAACACTCACTGCTTTTGCAATAAAATACTGACAATTCCGGACAAATAAAAAAAAAACATTGCTTATAAGAGTAAGTAGCCCCTTATCATGAACACGAAAAATATTAAAATTATGGCCTAAAATAAATATGCTCTATTGTATGGAGATAATATTTAAACTGGTGTTGGGACGTTTGTATTTCACGATTTGTGTTCCTGCATTAGGAATTACTTTCAGTTACACATGCACTTTTCACTTCCCTCCTTGTAAAATATATGTATATCTTACGTTCGAATTGCAAAGGTTTTGAATACACTCACTTCTATACACTACACTCCTTGGCTTCAATACTTACTTTTATAATTTCACAGTCTAACACAGAACACACTAGAGGTTGTTGTCTTCTAAAAGAGTATGGCCCAAAGAGAATCCCATTCTCTTTGGTATGTCCGCCATGCCTTGCCTCGGCTGGCGTCTTCCCGGCATACATTGCGTTGCATTTGTTTCTTTCACAGCAGTAGCACCAACCCACTGTAGTTTGAGTAGCAACTTTTAAGAGCGTATTTATTAACCCGTTTATACGTTTTAGGATCAATCATAACTATTCACGGCACAGATAAATGTTTTATAACATTTAAATAATGTGTTTATACATTTATTTCTTATTGCATACAGTATTTGTGAAAGAGAAGTTGGATTCACTGTCTTGAACGTTCTCTTATTTACGGGGAAAATTCTGTAGAATGAAGCTACGGTGAATAACCTGTAACTTTTACGAAGTAATCAATGTAAAGTAACGGCAATTTTTTACAGTGCTCATTTATTTCTGATGGTTTCCAATCGACACGTTTCGCTTTTTCCGTGTCTGAAGTCTCTTTGTTCGTTCAATTAATTTACATTCCACAAAGTTCTCAATACGTATAAACATTTGCAATAGTTGTTTTTAAGAAACTTGCTAACGATTTTTGCTATTCCGATATGTCACAATTGTGAATTAAAAATTGTATACATACCGTTAATAATAATACCACTAATAAAATCACAACATGTTGTGAGTATGTTTATTTAGGGACCTCTCAATTCCTTCTTTTTTTAAAAAAACATTTCTTGCCACTTCTATTGTAGCATCCGAAAGCTATGCACAGAGGCATAGCTACTTATTTATTATCTACTCGCAGTGTCACTGAAATTTACAGATAGTGTGCACTATAAACGAACATTCCACGCTACGTCCACCACTGTATCAACTGTAACTGTGGCACATCCCAAGATGGCGGTTTTACCTCACCTCCTTCCCCTTACGGCTTCATTCCCCTCGCCAGAAAACACACTTGGGCTCTCTCTACACCTTCTATACTCTAAGCTGATAAATCAAACAGGCAGAAATAAAGAGGGGAAATGTGATAGAAAGAAGCAGAGGGGAAAGATACAAGAAATGAAAGAAAAGGGAATAATGGAAAGAGAGAAGGATTATAGATATATAGAGACATACAGAAAGAACAAAAGAGAATGAATACGAGAGAGCGGGATATAAGGATAGGAAGGAAGACAGAATAAGTGAAAAATGAAAGAAGGAATAACCATAAAACGGAGATAAGAGTCCACCTCCGCTAGCTCGTATTCGTTCCAGTGAATTGAATTCTTCTTATGTTCACTTTATGTACAGATCAGTTAATCGGGACTGGGCCTACAGTTTAAAGTTGGATACGAAGCAATGTGCAATTTTCCTCCACCGTGTATCGTAGCCAGGAATCCCCTTCATTACAAGGCGAGGACGTTACCATCGTACTCCGTCGAGTCTCCAACGCTCGAGCGTATACAGTCATTTATTATTTTAATGTGACAATAATCATAGACACATGTGTGTAAAATATCCACCTTGGTAGTTTCAGCCCACAATCATCTATTTCATTGTCATATATCTATTGTGTATCTGCAAGATAGACTGAACTCGATTCTAATATGGAGAAGATAACTATGCTCACTTAAGTTTCAATTTCGATGAATCTTTCACTTCACGATCCGTATTTGAGGGCTCACTCCAACAGACATGGGCTTAACTTTGAGGGGGCTGAATTAAACTGCGTCTAATTTCGAGGGGTCAGAATTCAACTGAGCCTAATTTCGAGGGGGCAAAATTAAACTGGGTGTAATTTTGTGGAGGCAGAATTAAACTGGGTGTAATTTTGTGAGGGCTTAATTAAACTGGGTCTAATTTCGAGGGGGCAGAATTAAACTGGGCCTAATTTTGTGAGGGCTTAATTAAACTGGGTGTAATTTCGAGAGGGCAGAATTAAACTGAGCCTAATTTCGAAGGGGGCAGAATTAAATTGGGTCTAATTTTGCGGGGGCAGAATTAAACTGGATCTAATTTCGAGGGGCACAATTAAACTGGGTGTAATTTTGTGGGGCCAGAATTAAACTGCGTCTAATTTTGTGGAGGCAGAATTAAACTGGTTCCAATTTCGAGGGGTCAAAATTAAACTGGGCCTAATTTCGAGGGGGCAAAATTAAACTGGGTGTATTTTTGTGGGGGCTTAATTAAACTGGGTCTAATTTCGAGGGGGCAGAATTAAACTGGTTCTAATTTTGTGAGGGCTTAATTAAACTGGGTGTAATTTTGTGCAGGCAGAATTAAACTGACCCTTATTTTGAGGGACTAGATTCAAACCCGGTGCTTATCTTTGGTTGAAGAGACTCGAAATGTTTTCCATTCCTTAAAAACATCGTCCAGGATTATTTGCTAAATAACTGTGAGCTGTGTCGTTTGCGAAATTACAAATATTGCGCCTATGCCTACAGACAAAGTACGGCTATGCGTGTTCTACTGGGCTTCGAGTGCATACCGCTTGTTTACTGCGAAGAAGTTCTCAATTTCGTACGCTATCTAGCGTCGTCCGAGCGAACTATCCGTCGCTCGAACGAAATCCTCTTCTTGTAACGCTCTAGTATATATACACATAAGTATATAGTATTTTTAGCAGGCAAACGAGACCCTACAATAAGTATTTTGCTTAACCCCGAAGGAAATAACGGTGAAAGAGTCCTCAGATCTGGCGAAATAGTTCAAGTATTAGAAGCAACGACCGGGTATACGTTGCTCCTAGTGCAATTGCTCAAATATAGATGGAGCAGCATAAGCCTTGCAACTTCATACTCTTTAGAGAACTAGCACAAAACTAATTCATCCATATTTCTGTAGTCAAGTACTCATGAATACAATATTCAATAATGCTAGTATACATTGCATTAACTTGTACATTAGATTGGCTTATTGGTGTACCAAATGTTGTATTTTCTTCAACTATAGATTTAGAATAATTAATTATTCGGGTCATTATAATGTAAGGTACTCTAGAAAAATTCATTTCTTATGTTTTAGTTTCGTTATTATTTTGACCATGAATATATTGGTTCTAGCTCGTAATATGAGGTCGCAGAACTCCAAGCTAGCAGCTACGCGGAGTGGTATGGCTTTATCACGCACTCACTATATATTCCTACGCGCAAGAATCCTGCATAACTGCAACTCAAGCAACCAATAGGATTTATCAGAATTACGTCTAATTGTTTACATTTACTTCGCCCTTACTGCGAGATATAGAACGTTTCAAAATTTATATGCTTGTTGAATTCTGATTGACTAGTTCATGGCCTCCTCAAGGGGTGTAACATGCAGACCCGCAATGCGCGCGCACGCACACACACACACACACACACACACACACACACACACACACACACACACTTTCTTTTATACGGGGCCATGCAAAAAGGATATATGTCGACGTAATAGTCTATTAGGAACGATATACCCCATTTTCATATATTTTTGCATATTTTCAGGTATATATTTCCCATTTAGAGTATACAGTAGAATGTCATTTATCCGCATTAATTGGGACCGAAGGTTATGGGGATAACGATTTTTGCGGATAATCAAACATGTGTTTATTTAACAGAGGAAAGCACGTACAGTACGGGTTTATTATATATATACAGTACACAGTACTACGTACATACGTATACATGTACAAGAAAACAAAAGACATGAGAAAATGAGAAAACACTCGTTGAATCTTGCTTTTTTGAGTGTACGGATAAATGATGTTCTACTGTACCATATTTTTATTTGCATAAAATGCGATATTTCTACAGTTTTTTTTCTAGATTCCATTCACTAATGGTATTAACAATAAAAATAACAATCTTTCTCCTTCTTTGAAACTTGAATGATTCCAATTTCCAGCACTGGAGTCCGGGTTCGAATCCTAGCTTGCGCATGAGTGTTCTGTGTATATCCCTTCATCAATTTCATCGTATCACCCATCCTCATCTTCCCGATTAGCCAAGAGTGTCAGAAGAACGAAGTAAATAAACCAAATCAATCAATTTCCAGCGGGGGGGGGGGGTCTACGAACCCGTTCGACACCCCCATCCCCCGGTGCCCATGCATACGATGCATCTTTCAGTCAACCAAATTTCGTCTTTCTAGCTCTCATAATTTCTGAGAATTTACAGAGAGAGAGAGACTCTAGCATA
>NC_139251.1:58976238-59172888 GCF_977018435.1 Lepisma saccharinum | reverse complement strand
AGCATAATATTTTATTACTGATAGCAAGCATTCTCATATCCACAAAACAGATCTAGTAATGAGCTGTCTTGCAAGTCTCCCGAGTGAAGGAATATGATGCTACTATAAACTGTAAACAAGATATACAACCTCTGGCATGAGATGCACGAGACTTATGAACCTCGACCTATAGAGTTGTACAATGATGTTTTTTGTTAAGCATAGCGGTGTGTTTTTGCTTATTTCAATGTCATCGAGCGGGCATGTAAAGAAGGGGAGAGAAAAAAGAGGAGGGGGGTTATAACGGATAATTCATATTTCGATTTCAATACTTTAGCTAGTCACGATTCACCTGCTATCTAGAAGGACACTGGACGATGGCTAAAAGCGAGGGAAGGAGAGAAATGTTATTTTTTTTTATTTTTTTGATTGTGTGATGAAATAGTTTTAGATAATAATAGTAGGCTAATAGAATTGTAGAAAACGGCTGTATCGTGATGCGAGGCTGAAAGCAATTTCGAAAGCAGTCTCGGGCATCTTCGCGTTCAGCCAACAAGAAAAATGCACATGGAGGGCGCAACGGTATTGTTTATAGATGGTTTTTCTGAATAAACATACATATTATTTTTTTGCAGTCTCCAGATAGGACCGGAGCTTTTTGTTTTGGTTGGACAAGAGGGTTCAGATAAATACATGGACATCAAAATAAAAGAAAAAAAATTTACTCCACTGCTTACATGTATTGAGTCTTCCAATAACACACCTCGCGGGGCGTACCTACATGTATGCAAAATATAGTTAATGTCTTATTTCTCGAACCTGTGGTCTGTAGATTTGCTTTTGTTGGCAACAGAAACAGAAAAAATGGCACCATGTTATTGTATACTGATAAGGGTGTACTGTAATCATAACAATTTTCTAGTTAAAAATCTATGTTGAAAAGCAATGTTGGGTGACTTGTCTGTGTTGGGTATTATTAACAACTTCACAGCTGTACCTGCACAACTCATCGACTACAAGCCAACAATGTTAGGAAATGTGTGCATGGCTCCGAGAATACAATTTAAAATCACTAATGTGGCATGAACCCCTCTTCACTTGTGTGTATTTGAATATGCGAAAATTAGATATTTTGAATAATCGAGGAGAACAATCACAAAAACAGCTTGCACCGGTATGACGTGTTCAAACTTCAGACGATTTTTGTTAATCTACAAAAGCCAATTGCGAACGGAGATCACTACGAAAATTGTGGAAAAAAAAGAAGCGAGGGCTATTTTGGCTAATGGTAACGATGAGGATGAATAATGGTTGTTTTAATAAAATTGACGAAGTGGGGCATGTTGAATATACCTAGCCTAAAAATAAAATTCAACAATTAATGTTAAACATTTGCCACTCTGAAATGGCAACGGCTATCATCATAACATCACTTGTTTCTAACCTGTCCATATTGGCCCTCTCTCTACCCCTCCATAAATTCGATTCGAAAGGTACAATCATTCCAGTTTTTGAATAATCAATCAAATCAAATTTGACGTAATCAAATATTTTTTGAAAAGATGGTTGAAGAGGTTGAGACTATTGGCAGCCTCTTACGCGAATCGAAACCAAATGCTTCTATTATCCAGCGATGAACTTCAATCTCACAATAACATTGAAACGTGTCCGGTGTGCGATCAAAGGTTTCCACCGACGAGAACCGGAAAGTTATTTCATCATAATCACTTCACCGGAAACTACATCGGTGGAATCTGTAACATAATGTATTCATGTATGTGTTTGACAATCATATATCACTTATTAGAACAATTTTCATATTGTTTTTACTACGTGAGATAATATTTTATTTATATTTACGATAAAATAGAGGTTTGGGTGTAATAACAGTTTTTTATTAATTAATTTAGAGATGCTTTTTTTTTTTATTTGTTGAGTTAATGATTAGGTTAATTTGTTATTTCTCGCGAAAAAGAGGGAACCACAGCTGAAAGAAAATACACAACTTGTATTATTGAGGTCAAGAGTTTGTTTTAACATTACTTTTTGCACACATAGCTAATCACGACTCGGGATATGTTTAAAAATGGAATCTGAAACATTATGCGACCTGACTGGAACTCGGAATAGGACACACTGATTACAAGACGTCGATACATTACCACTTGGTCGGTTCGTATCTTATTTTAAACTGTAGGTCTACGCTCTATTAGCCTATCTGTGTATAACGTGGATTTAGAATTCAGTAGAAAATAACGTCGATCTAGCATTTTTTTTTTTTTTGGATTTTAGATGCGTTGAGACCACTAAAATTACCAATTCTTATAATAAAAAACTTTTCCTCATATTACTATTTTGAAAGAGAGAATTAATTGTATAATATTTTGTTGTTAATTTCAAAGAAGACTAATTCAAATAGTAACAACGGGAACGAATAAAGCTTACGAAAAGTTTTTGCCACTGTGAGAATTTGAACCTACGACTATTAGAGTGACAACCCAGTGCGATAACCACTAGCCCACGAGTTTGTTTCTTCTTACGGCATGATTATGAGTTAAGACCAATTTGTTCAATATGCATAAGAAATATAATCCTCCACTCGCTTTTTTTTATAAACAACGCACCCAAATGCTTCTTTGTAGCAAATGAAATAAAGGTGGTATGAATGTCACAAGATATTTAAGCAAAATCTACTATATTTACGTTGCAATTGTTTTACATGGAGAGGCCACATCTTCGAGAATTGAGGTTGTGGTTTGACTGTAATTGTAGGATATCCCATAGGTATTGATAAGCCAAGGCTCTAGTGTGTACTAGATTCGTTTATTTGTAGTGATGTGCTCAGGAATTTTTGTAAAGAGGTATGTGAATATAAAAATTGTGTTAATGCTTATTTTTTAAACAGTGAACTTATATTTTAATATCTCTCTGTCTATTTTATTATTCTACTTAGGAACTAATTAGTATTACAGAAGTTATATTGAAAAGAAATCTCACGTGACAATGACGAGAAATTAGATTTGTGGAATGAATAGTTTTCATATTTTAAAACCTCGAAGGGTTATGGACTATCTCCCGATTCCCTTTTTCCACAATCCTACCTAGAGTTATTTTTAACTAGCAACGAGGTGACGTTTGGTCAGCACAACGAACCCTCAGCTGTTATAGAAGATATCTGAAACCAGCTTACACCAGTCATTTGTAGCTCCCCCAATTTTTTGATGGTGGGTTGCTACCGGCCTTATACGTAGCCCGAATAAATTCCGACCAGAGCCGGATTCGAACCTATGCCGTCTCGCAGCGAACATTCTCAAGACGAGTGAACGCCGTAACTCGCTCAGCTACGGAGGAGGACTCTCTCTTTTTTTTTTCTCCCTCTCTATTTTTTCTCTAATTTTCATCATCATAGTTAAAATTAATCCAAGAGAAAATATATATTTTGTGTTGACATAGGAAATATGCAATAAAAATGCATGATCAATAGTTAAGGTCAAAATCTGAATAAACAGTGAGGGTGATACACGCAAGCTTCCAGGCATGTGATTTGCACAGAATTAAATATAAAAAATGAGAGATGGAAGGTTTTTGTTACTATTAGAATTTAAGGACGGAAAATATGTACAGTGAATGAATACTACGTTTGACTAATCGTGAAGATGAGTATCACAGTATGTTTTTTATCGTTCTTATATAAACGTTGAAACGTTTAAGAACGTATAAGAATGTTTACCGAAACGTTTCAACGCTGCGTGAAAACAACGTTGAAACGTTTCGGTAAACATTCTTATACGTTCTTAAACGTTTCAACGTTTATATAAGAACGATAAAAAACATACTGTGATACTCATCTTCACGATTAGTCAAACGTAGTATTCATTCACTGTACATATTTTCCGTCCTTAAATTCTAATAGTAACAAAAACCTTCCATCTCTCATTTTTTATATTTAATTCTGTGCAAATCACATGCCTGGAAGCTTGCGTGTATCACCCTCACTGTTTATTCAGATTTTGACCTTAACTATTGATCATGCATTTTTATTGCATATTTCCTATGTCAACACAAAATATATATTTTCTCTTGGATTAATTTTAACTATGATGATGAAAATTAGAGAAAAAATAGAGAGGGAGAAAAAAAAAAGAGAGAGTCCTCCTCCGTAGCTGAGCGAGTTACGGCGTTCACTCGTCTTGAGAATGTTCGCTGCGAGACGGCATAGGTTCGAATCCGGCTCTGGTCGGAATTTATTCGGGCTACGTATAAGGCCGGTAGCAACCCACCATCAAAAAAATTGGGGGAGCTACAAATGACTGGTGTAAGCTGGTTTCAGATATCTTCTATAACAGCTGAGGGTTCGTTGTGCTGACCAAACGTCACCTCGTTGCTAGTTAAAAATAACTCTAGGTAGGATTGTGGAAAAAGGGAATCGGGAGATAGTCCATAACCCTTCGAGGTTTTAAAATATGAAAACTATTCATTCCACAAATCTAATTTCTCGTCATTGTCACGTGAGATTTCTTTTCAATATAACTTCTGTAATACTAATTAGTTCCTAAGTAGAATAATAAAATAGACAGAGAGATATTAAAATATAAGTTCACTGTTTAAAAAAATAAGCATTAACACAATTTTTATATTCACATACCTCTTTACAAAAATTCCTGAGCACATCACTACAAATAAACGAATCTAGTACACACTAGAGCCTTGGCTTATCAATACCTATGGGATATCCTACAATTACAGTCAAACCACAACCTCAATTCTCGAAGATGTGGCCTCTCCATGTAAAACAATTGCAACGTAAATATAGTAGATTTTGCTTAAATATCTTGTGACATTCATACCACCTTTATTTCATTTGCTACAAAGAAGCATTTGGGTGCGTTGTTTATAAAAAAAAGCGAGTGGAGGATTATATTTCTTATGCATATTGAACAAATTGGTCTTAACTCATAATCATGCCGTAAGAAGAAACAAACTCGTGGGCTAGTGGTTATCGCACTGGGTTGTCACTCTAATAGTCGTAGGTTCAAATTCTCACAGTGGCAAAAACTTTTCGTAAGCTTTATTCGTTCCCGTTGTTACTATTTGAATTAGTCTTCTTTGAAATTAACAACAAAATATTATACAATTAATTCTCTCTTTCAAAATAGTAATATGAGGAAAAGTTTTTTATTATAAGAATTGGTAATTTTAGTGGTCTCAACGCATCTAAAATCCAAAAAAAAAAAAAAATGCTAGATCGACGTTATTTTCTACTGAATTCTAAATCCACGTTATACACAGATAGGCTAATAGAGCGTAGACCTACAGTTTAAAATAAGATACGAACCGACCAAGTGGTAATGTATCGACGTCTTGTAATCAGTGTGTCCTATTCCGAGTTCCAGTCAGGTCGCATAATGTTTCAGATTCCATTTTAAACATATCCCGAGTCGTGATTAGCCTATGTGTGCAAAAAGTAATGTTAAAACAAACTCTTGACCTCAATAATACAAGTTGTGTATTTTCTTTCAGCTGTGGTTCCCTCTTTTTCGCGAGAAATAACAAATTAACCTAATCATTAACTCAACAAATAAAAAAAAAAAGCATCTCTAAATTAATTAATAAAAAACTGTTATTACACCCAAACCTCTATTTTATCGTAAATATAAATAAAATATTATCTCACGTAGTAAAAACAATATGAAAATTGTTCTAATAAGTGATATATGATTGTCAAACACATACATGAATACATTATGTTACAGATTCCACCGATGTAGTTTCCGGTGAAGTGATTATGATGAAATAACTTTCCGGTTCTCGTCGGTGGAAACCTTTGATCGCACACCGGACACGTTTCAATGTTATTGTGAGATTGAAGTTCATCGCTGGATAATAGAAGCATTTGGTTTCGATTCGCGTAAGAGGCTGCCAATAGTCTCAACCTCTTCAACCATCTTTTCAAAAAAATATTTGATTACGTCAAATTTGATTTGATTGATTATTCAAAAACTGGAATGATTGTACCTTTCGAATCGAATTTATGGAGGGGTAGAGAGAGGGCCAATATGGACAGGTTAGAAACAAGTGATGTTATGATGATAGCCGTTGCCATTTCAGAGTGGCAAATGTTTAACATTAATTGTTGAATTTTATTTTTAGGCTAGGTATATTCAACATGCCCCACTTCGTCAATTTTATTAAAACAACCATTATTCATCCTCATCGTTACCATTAGCCAAAATAGCCTCGCTTCTTTTTTTTCCACAATTTTCGTAGTGATCTCCGTTCGCAATTGGCTTTTGTAGATTAACAAAAATCGTCTGAAGTTTGAACACGTCATACCGGTGCAAGCTGTTTTTGTGATTGTTCTCCTCGATTATTCAAAATATCTAATTTTCGCATATTCAAATACACACAAGTGAAGAGGGGTTCATGCCACATTAGTGATTTTAAATTGTATTCTCGGAGCCATGCACACATTTCCTAACATTGTTGGCTTGTAGTCGATGAGTTGTGCAGGTACAGCTGTGAAGTTGTTAATAATACCCAACACAGACAAGTCACCCAACATTGCTTTTCAACATAGATTTTTAACTAGAAAATTGTTATGATTACAGTACACCCTTATCAGTATACAATAACATGGTGCCATTTTTCTGTTTCTGTTGCCAACAAAAGCAAATCTACAGACCACAGGTTCGAGAAATAAGACATTAACTATATTTTGCATACATGTAGGTACGCCCCGCGAGGTGTGTTATTGGAAGACTCAATACATGTAAGCAGTGGAGTAAATTTTTTTTCTTTTATTTTGATGTCCATGTATTTATCTGAACCCTCTTGTCCAACCAAAACAAAAAGCTCCGGTCCTATCTGGAGACTGCAAAAAAATAATATGTATGTTTATTCAGAAAAACCATCTATAAACAATACCGTTGCGCCCTCCATGTGCATTTTTCTTGTTGGCTGAACGCGAAGATGCCCGAGACTGCTTTCGAAATTGCTTTCAGCCTCGCATCACGATACAGCCGTTTTCTACAATTCTATTAGCCTACTATTATTATCTAAAACTATTTCATCACACAATCAAAAAAATAAAAAAAAATAACATTTCTCTCCTTCCCTCGCTTTTAGCCATCGTCCAGTGTCCTTCTAGATAGCAGGTGAATCGTGACTAGCTAAAGTATTGAAATCGAAATATGAATTATCCGTTATAACCCCCCTCCTCTTTTTTCTCTCCCCTTCTTTACATGCCCGCTCGATGACATTGAAATAAGCAAAAACACACCGCTATGCTTAACAAAAAACATCCATTGTACAACTCTATAGGTCGAGGTTCATAAGTCTCGTGCATCTCATGCCAGAGGTTGTATATCTTGTTTACAGTTTATAGTAGCATCATATTCCTTCACTCGGGAGACTTGCAAGACAGCTCATTACTAGATCTGTTTTGTGGATATGAGAATGCTTGCTATCAGTAATAAAATATTTATGCTGTTTAACCTAACAGCTGAGGGGGGCGAGGGCATTCCACATTTACTTTTGCTAGTGCAATAAATATCAATATTTTTAAGTTATGCAATAATTTTTGACATTATATTCATGTCCATTTCCAAAGCTAGATTTATATACACAAACAACTCGCTCTTGCAATATATTATCTATTGTGAAAAATTCTCGCATGTTCGCGAAACAGGAAATACACGTCATAGCTTCCGTGAATCGAGCGCAAGGTTACTGGAGCACGCAAAATACCGTATGCCAAAAATTAAATATTCCAAATGCAGGCATCATGCACAAATAGAATAATCGGGTTGAATTTACAGTCTAAAACCACCATGTTCTGGCAGCAAGTATCAAAAACATGCGGTTAGAAGATTTTGATAGGGAGTTAGTGAAATAGTTGTTGCAAATTACCTTTTAAACCCAGTACATGTGTAGGAATATATTGCGTATAAGCTGTCTCACTCTCTCCGTATGTGTGTCAGGTAGTCGTGTCGATCGTTAGTTGTATGTCACAGCTTAACTGTACTAGGTAATATTTTTACATAAGGTAAGTTGGCATACTCTGCGAAGGTATATGTTTCAAGCTTCTAGCTGTAGAGCCTATTTGCAAAGTGTAAGTTTGGCTCGTCAAAAACAACTCAAACAGTGTTGCCAGCTGTAGGTTAATTTTCCCCGTTATACAATTGCAAGAGGTGAGTTGCTTATACCCTGTCTGGAAAATATGTCCATGGCTTATGTCGTAGGTTAATTTAGTTTGCAATAGATCTTGTGTGTTGGCCCTTACAAGTGATATAGCCGCCTTTCTGCTTTTGAGTCACCTGTAAGGCTATATGTGGGTGGGCGAGTGAGGTTAGTTTAGTTTACAATAGATCGACCTGTCATGCTATATACTACTTTCTGCTTTTTGAGTTACCTGTAAGACTATATGTGGGTGGGCAAATAAGATTAGTTTAGTTTACAATAGATCGACCTGTCATGCTATATACTACTTTCTGCTTTTTGAGTTACCTGTAAGACTATATGTGGGTGGGTGAGTGAGGTTAGTTTAGTTCACAATAGATCACACTTTGAATTTGCTCACACTCTCTCTGTCTGTGTGTCAGGTGGTCGTGTCGATCGCTAGTTGTATGTTACAGCTTAACCCGAACTAGGTAATATTAACTGTACTTCAAAAAATAAAATTGCGTGTATCTCATATCGAACTAGAAATAAAAAAAAATCAAACATTAAGCATTCATGCAGATTAATTAAGTCGTAAGTTTCAAAATTTTTGACCCCCCACACAAATCGCATTACATACATACATACATGTGGAAAAACAGAAGTATACAAAAAAAACCCTGTAAGTAAAACTAATCGGGAGTAGACCTACAGTTTCAAAAACCACTTGTGCGAGTATCAAATCTTTAAATACCACTGCGCCATAGAGGGAGAAGGCCCGGTAAGAGAGGGTAGAAAACTGGAAACATTAACACCGCTATTGCCAGTTAGCGTCTTCTTCATCTTATTGCATACTTATCATCTTATAGAAAATTACACCGTCAACTTGTAACTTGTAGGTTAGCCTCGCCTGTGAAATATCATATGTTTAAAAAACAAAAAATTTGTGAAGCAACTAGTCAGTGTTGCCAACTCCTATTGGACGAATCTTCGACGACAACCCCCTCGCACAATTCGAGCACAAAAACTTCCGCGACAGACCTCGGTGCGAAAAATAAATTTCCCCACTGGTCCAAGCACACCCTTCCACGCATACGAAAACATTTCGACAAGCACATGTACGATTTGGATTTCACCTCAACAGTGCTGCAGAATAACAACAATCCAGCCGATAAGACACCTCTGATCAAATTAACGCTGCACACTACGATCAAAATCCAATATAAGTTAGTTCGATGCACAAATTAAAAAAATAATAACTCACAAAACTCTACAGAGGTGCGGTAATCTACAACCGCAGCCGTTAGAACCTTTTACTTTTTTGGTTGGGCACCACGCACCCTGGCGAGGTTATAGAGGCCAGGCATCCTAAAAAACAACAATTATTTATTTGTTTGTTTGCCTCACAATACGAAAATAATAAGAAGCACGCGCGTATGCATGTGCAGCACATCGCCTGCGAGAGAGGTTTACAAAAGCCGTGTCCGGATTGGCAAGCACTCCATCCCGTTCTCTCCCCATTGCTCTCGCATGCCGTCAAAATCACGTCCAAGTCGTCCGAATCTGCATGTCCCCCTTGTAGTACGCCTGTCACTTTTCCCGCCAGGTGTCAGCCCAAACTTCACCCACCGCGTGGGGCGCAAACAAACAAATAATTTCCACCTAACTACTCATATTAAAAATATAACACGCTATTTCATCATTTACGTTTTCTGCATTCATTATCGATAAAATATTAAAATATAACTGAGTTTTACATCCTCTAATCAGTAAATATTGCCTGTACAAAATAAAAATTAGAATATGGCTGCCAAGCGCAGCGTCACAGCGCCAGCATGCATCTGTCGCGCCTCTCTGCTCTTCCCTCCGACTCCACGTCTACCGCAAATTCGGACAACAGAGATTAGCTGAGTCCCCGGATGTAACGGTGCAGGTGACATCTGCTGCTGATTCGGACGCAACCCCGGCCACCTCCACTAGTCAGTGTTGCCCATTCGTAGGTTAGCTTCGCTTGTAAAATATCATATGGTGGAATATTCTTAAGATGCGTTGGCAACATTGAACCGCAATTGATGTTACCAGTGTTGTCAACTTCTATTTGTAGGTTAGCTTCGCCTGTAAAATATCACATGGTGAAATATTCTTCAGGTGAGTTGGCAACATTAAACCGCAATTAATATTACCAGTGTTGTCAACTTCTATTTGTAGGTTAGCTTCGCCTGTAAAATATCACATGGTGAAATATTCTTGAGGTGAGTTGGCAGGAATCCTAAAAAACAACAATTATTTATTTGTTTGTTTGCGTCACAATACAGGTGCGCGCATATGCATGTGCAGCACATCGTTCCCGCGATAAGATTTTTACAAAAATCCCGATATACATTGACGCCCAGAACTTGGAAATAAGGCATATTCGCTCACCACTGTTGCCAGCTTAGTCTCCCTCTTTATCTTACGGCAACATTGACGTCTCTAGTTTTTTTTTAATTGCAGGTAGGTTGCCAACACACTCTAGTTAATAATGCTACATATTATACACGCACACACGCACTGTGTTGCCATCTCTCTTTTACGGCAGTATATATTTGTTGCCGGCTCTATTGCACAGTGTGTGTATGTTACGCCAGTGTATAAATTGGCTAAACCCTTATCAAGTAAGAAAAACTATAGGTAGGTGTTGGCAGCATTGTCGGTTGTTTAACTCTTCCCCCTCTCTCTTTTTTTTTGTAAAAAAAAACCATGGTAGAAATACCAGTAGGTTGGCAACCTTGATTTATGCAATTAATTAAAGCAAGCCTCAAGCCTCAAGCAAGATTGCCAGCTCCTTGCCTTAGGTTAGGTTAGACCAAAATAAAAACCTTGGTAACTTTTCGAGTAAAATATTGGCAACACTGCAAGACAAGCCTCAAGCAGTGTTGCCAGCTCCTTGCTTGAGGTTAGGTTAGACCAAGATAAAAACCTTGGTCATTTCTTTCGAGTAAGAGGTTGGCAACACTGCGAGCCCCACCGAGCCCCAGCTGGCAACACTGCGAGAAAAGCCTCAAGCAAGATTGCCAGCTCCTCGCGTTAGGTTAGATTAGCCCAAGAAATAAAAACCTTGGTAACTTTTCGAGTAAGAGGTTGGCACTGAGCCCCACCGAGCCCCAGCTGGCAACACTGCGAGAAAAGCCTCAAGCAAGATTGCCAGCTCCTTGTTTGAGGTTAGGTTAGACCGAAAAAAAAAAAACCTTGGTTATTTTTTCGAGTAAGAGGTTGGCAACACTGTGTACCTCACTATACCTCATTTTCGGGCGCAGAATTCTCTTTGCTGTACTACTTCCACCAATCACCGTAGACTTAGGCAACATACATGACGCCATTCGTGGAAGTGAGTGTTCCATTTGTCTTGCTGTCGACTGTACTTATATCCGCACAGCATCGAAGATTCAAATCTGTAATGCTGTAGAGCGTACAGTTTCTAATCGATACATCCAACTTCAAGGGGAGGGAGGGGGGCATACGAGTTCAGTGTCTTTTTCCTCAGCACCCAGCTTATAAAAAATAACTTCGCTGCCTCACCATGGTGTGGAGGCACACAATTTAGTCATCCATCACGCTTGACAGGCGGCTTTGAAATTTTACCTGGGTTTATAATTCGCTTCGATAGGCATAGAGGGAAGTTGCTTGCAGTTATCTTGTAAAAGACCCAAGGTACTAATGTATAGAACATTCGGGTACGTCAGCACACTGTTTGATGATGCGGTTTGCACGATGCGTTCTGAAATCTGTACGTACTTTGTAATGAATGAACAAGAGGTATTAGTGCTTTCAAGGTATATTGCTATAACTGTTCAACAGTAAAAATTTATATTAAAAAAATAGAATTAGCTCAAATTTTCATTTTATACCGGGTGCTTAAAAATTAATGGAAATTTGCACCAAAATATGAAATTACAACGTATGTCGATTGGCAACACTGAAATTTCATACAGTCAGATTTAGTTTCGGTTCCTGAACTTACTTGTTCTTTTTTATGCTGGAAGTACAGTATGCTGTGGAATTTTCAGTGATCTTAAATGTGGACATACTCGGTACGTCTATGGGCACAGCGGTAGCGTCGTCGCCTTGCAATCAAGGGGTCCCGGGTTCGATACCTGGTGGAGGCAGTGGTTCGGATCCTAATTTAAACTGTAGGTCCATTACGGATTGACATTACTGTCATAAAGTGAAAGTAAAACATCAAATCAATCAATCAATCAATCCTTACATCTCTGGTGAAGCGCAAATTTGAGTAGGCCTAATATTTGTATGAATAGATAAAAACATGGCGAGGTTATGTGATGTTATTCTCTTCACAAAAACAACACAAATACCAGTCATTAGGAAAAACCTAGTATTCCTAATCAGGATTCAAGATGAAGCATAAAGCACTGCACTTTCTTTGAATTTATGCCAGGAATCAAAGTCATTAGACTGGTGCGAAAGGACATTCAGTGCCCTTTGCAGTGTCCATGATTCACAAACGGCACACTGGCCAGAAAGCAAATTGCCCTTCACCTTCTTAACTGATACTGCAGCCTCACAATTACCAGGGTGGAATGTATTCTATGAAAATGTAGGATCTCAATCAACTGGTGTGTATAGAAAAAAAGTTAACATTTTTCTTCACTCTTGCTTTCTTGATTGATTTGATTTATTTTACTTCGCCTTTTGTGCCACTTTCGGCTAATTTGCGAAGATGAGGATGAGTGATGAGATGATGACACATTTGATACGCACCCACTTATTGTATCATTTTAAGTGTTTAATATGTTTAATATGTTAATTGTCTATGATGACGCAATTTGTTTTGTTCAATTGGGTAGTCTGTTATGGTTATGTACTAACCTTAAACAATTTGATGGTGGGGTTGTGAGGTGAGACATATGATGAATATTGCTGGATAATGGAAGTGATTTTGGAAATGTGAATGTGTTAATTTGTGTTGTCAAGAACTATTATGATCTAAATACAATTTAGTTTGTAGTAAGGAGTTTAATTGCAAGTGCAAGTGTTATATATTAACATTAACTGACATCTAAATATATTTTTAATGTGCGAGAGTTAGTAAGGTTTACGTAAACATATCCTTATCTGATTTCCCACTACCTGAGGGCTTCATAGTAGGCTGATAAGTCTCATGCTCGCCGTTGAGGAATAAAAGTAAGTTGATCCATTCAGAATAAACCGGGGAACGTAAGAAATTGATGAATTGACACTTACAAACATCCATGCCCAGGCCGGGATTCGAACCTGGGACCCTCTGGCGTCGTTGCACGATGTCCTAACCACTTCGCCACGGAGGCCGGCTTTCTTCACTCTTCCCTCTTGTGGCGTGGATGAACATAGAGGCTCTAGGACTCAGTTACAATCTTGAAGAGTTGATGAAAATGTCCACAGACTCTACTGCTCCTCCAACCCAACATGAAGAAATATTGTAAAAATATGTAACATCTCTTGGAATTTATCAAATATGGTGACTTCCAGGAACAGAGTCGTGGTGTATCTGTGAGCAACTGTCATGCTAACAAACATTTGTTTCAAAAAATCCACTTTCTTTATATGGATTTTGAATTCTAAAAGTGTTCCTTAATTATATCTCGAATGAGATACATGAGGAATATTGTACATAGCTGGCCAAATTGTGTGGAAAGATTCAGGTAAAAACTGGTCGATACTGAAGGTAGATTTTCTGGTTACTATCTAGTCAATATTAAATTGCGTAAAAGAAGAACCGTGTTTTTTAATTAAAAAATATATTGGCTATTTGAAAATAATAATGGGTCCTACCTGCTTCCATGAATTATTGCACTAAAAGTTTTGTTTGAAAATATTTTGTTACAAAATGAAATTCATATTTTGATATTATTATTATGAGAGTATTTGAAAATAAGATCCTTAGGAAAATATTTGGGCCTAAAAGGGATGAGGAGACAGGTGAGTGGAGAAGGTTACATAATTTAGAAGTACATAATTTGTATTCATGTCCAGATATTATTAGAATGATTAAATCAAGAAGACTTAGGTGGGAGAGGAAAATAGAGTTTACAGGATTCTTGTTGGGAAACCTGATGGTAAGAGACCTGTAGGAAGGCCAAGACGAAGATGGAGGAATAACGTTGAGATGGACCTAAAGGAAATCGGTAAGGATGGAAAAGATCTTGCTCAGGATAGGGACAGATGGCCTGTGTTGCTGCAGCCATGAACCTTCGAGTTCAAGAAGGCTAGAGAGCTAGTTACTTAGATATTATTATTATGAGTCACTAGTTCTAAAACTAGAACTAAGTCTTTCCTTCTAAATTCATATTTCATATAATATAGTTTTAATCGGATCCCTGTTTACCGAAATAGCCTACATAAGACATTTGTAGAATCATTTATATTAAAACAAGAATCATGCACTAGGTGTTCCGGGTTTGAATCCTGACCTGGGATTGGCTGTTCTTTGTGAGTGTGCCTTCATCAGTTTCATCATATCATTACTCATCGTATCATACTTATTTTACTTATTATTATAATAATTAGGCCCCCGTGGCATGTCCCGGGTTCGAATCCCAGCCTAGGCATGTATGTTTGTGAGTGCCCATTGATCAATTTCATCATGTCATCACTCATTCCCATCTTCGCAGTTAGCCAAAAGTGACAGAAAAAGTGAAGTAAAATAAAACAAATCACTCAATCAATCAATATACTTATTCATAATTATTATGAAGAATAAGTTAGAAAAATAAATAGAGAAAGTAATTAGAAAGGATAGAGAAAGGAAGAACGAAAGAGAGAATGAGAAAGTAAGTATGATAGGGAGATAGAAGACGATATCAGTGGACGAAAAAAGATAGAGGAAGAGGATAAAAAGCAGAAACAGAAAATAGAAATGTTAAAAACAGGGAAAAATGGAAGTGAATGAAAATGAAAGTGAGGAATAAAGAAACGGACAGAGAGACAGAATAATAAATATAAAGTAAGAACAAGAGAAATGGAAAACAGGATAGGAAAGAAAACTAGAAACAAAGATAGAAAGGATCAGAAGAAAAGAGATAGAAAGAAGCAAACAGGAAAAAATACATAAATAAATAGAGAAACAGAAGAAAGAAGAAAATAGAAAGAGGAATAGAGAGAGAAATGAGGATAGAGCAAAAGACAAAAGAAACCTAGAGAATGTTCGAAAAAACAGGAAATAAATGATGAAGGGAGAATGAGAAAGGAAGAAGAAGCATTTTGAAATAGAAGAAAACAGATAAGGTAAGAGAAATGCAGAGTAGATGGAAAGAAATAGTAAAGAAAGACCTTTTAAAAAGAACCTACTCCAAAATATTCGTGTTCCCTTGACACCACCCCAACGTAATTATCTAATTACAAAACCCTGTGTGTTCCGCTTTCAAATTACAAATTGTCTGTTTCGCGTCGTGTCGACAGCATGTCAATTTAGTGATGTTCAGTTATTACTTTTGTCGCTTGCTTCTACCGCTCCGCGAAAACAGAGATCAAATAACATAATGTAAACAACAGCGAAACATTAGGGTTGGTCCGAGGACTATGTACAATTAACCAAAGGGGGCAAATGCGATGAGTGGTCACCTGAAGCTGTTGATACAGAAGAGTCTGGCTTCGAATCCAGTTATGAGTGTACATCCATTAATTTTATCTAATCATAGAGTCCTCCCGGATGGCGTAGTGGTAACGTCGTCGCCTTGTATCCAAGGAGTTCCGGAATCGATATCCTGTGGGCCCACATAGTGGTTAGGAACCAACTTTAATATGTAGCTTCAATCCCGATTAGCTTTCATAAGTGTACTTCCAAATAAGCTCAAGGAAGCGATAATCATCAATTCATCCTCAACGTCACGATTATCCTGGAGAGGCAGGAAATCGAGTCTAAATAAACAAAAAATTAAGAAAGAAGCACAAATATGTCCAGTCGCTCAAATATAAATACTCACAACTGAATTTCTGTAAACACATTGTTAACTGCAAGAAAATAATGGCTATCTACTTATCTCCACTCCATTTATTATCGTATTTACTTTCATCCGTTTGGTGACGTCGCCAGAGTATTTCGAATGTTGAACTCAAGAATGGTTTCATAGCTATTAATTCTCTCTTCTTATTTTCCTTTAGTTTTCTTCCCATTTTCTCTTCTATGTCATTCCTTATTTTCTATATTCTCCCCCAGTTCTCGTAGAAAACAGAGACGCAGGCGGAAAGAAGACAATGAGAGAATAATGGATGGGAAAAGACAGGAAGATAAGAGAAAGAAGAAAGGTAGGAAAGGAAGAAATATATCAATATGAAATGGACAGAAAGAATGAAAGGAAAAGGAAAGGAAAGAAACGGAAAGAGAGAAAAGAAAGAAGGAGAGAGAAAGATAGAAGATAGGACAGAGAAAGAAGGGGAAGAAAGAAGGATAGAGAAATAATGAAGGGGAGAGAAAGAAACTAGGAATGAGAAAAAGAAAGAGAGAGAAGGAATGACAGAGAAAGAAGGAGAGAGAGAGCGAAGAGGAAGGATAGAGAAAGATAGAATGGAGTGAGAAAGAAGAAAGAGATACAAAGAAGGAGAGAGAAAAAGGAAGGAGAAAGAAACTAGGAATGAGAAAAAGAAAGAGAGATAGAAGGAGTGAGAAAGAAAGAAGGAGAGAGAGACAGAAGGAGAGAGAGAAGGATAGAGAAAGAAAGAGAGATATAGAAGGAATGAGATAGAAAGAAGAACAGAGAAAGAATGAAGGAGAGGGAGAAAGAAGGATAGAGAAAAAAGGAGAGTGAAAAGCAAAGAGATAGAAAGATGGAGAGAGAGAAGGAAAGAGAGAGATAGAAGGAATGAGAAAGAAAGAAGGACAGAGAAAGAATCAAGGAGAGGGAGAGAGAAGAATAGAGAAAGATAGAAGAAGAGTGAGAAGGAAAGAGATAGAAAGAAAAAGGAAGGAGAGAAAAGAAAGAGAGAGAGAAAGAAGGAATGAGAAAGAAAGAAGGAGATAGAATGAAAGAAGGAACGAGAGAAAGAAAGAATGGGAGAGAGAGAGGGAAAGAAGGATAGAGAAAGATAGAAAAAGAGAGAAAAAGGAAATTGATATAAAGAAGGAGAGAGAGAAAAGGGAAATAGAAACATAGAAGGAGATATGGAAAGAAAGAAGGGGAGAAGGAAAGTAGGAAGGAAGAGAAAAAATAAGGAGAGAGAAAGAGAAGTAAAGAGAAAGATAGAAGGAGAGAGAAAGAAATGAGAGAGAAAGCAAGAAAAAATATTAATGGAAGATAGAAAGGAGGAAGGAAAATCTAGAAGAAGATGAGACCAGAGAAAGAAAACAAAGAACAAAAGTGAGAAATGAATGACAGAAGAATATTAGCATTCTCCGACACTACATGCTTATAAATCTACGCGAAAAGGAAAAATTGCAATAAAGAAATAATTTCATGCGAGCAAAGAAAACTCCATCGGTCTGGTAGTTACCAAGCAGCAAGCAGGAAACCATTCTGACACCAAAAGGAGTTTTTGTATAAGTCTAGAAAGCGAAGACATATTTCCTTGGAGACAATTTCCGGCATCAGTTAGTTTTTCTAGGATTCCATGTGACTCGCAAGAACTGCCTGCTGTGGGTTAGGCGGCTTTTCTGACGGACGGCACAAAAATCTTCCTCTCTTTTTCTTTACCGCGAGATGAGGGGAAACTCCTTTTCTCCTTCAGGCGAGATCTACTTTCGGGGAACGTCTTATCTCCGGAAGACTTAAGATGGCAGTGTTTCCAACTGCACCGTCCTGAAAAATCACCAATCTTAGTTTCTTTTCGGGAATGCAAATGGTGATTAAATTGTAGTGATATGGAAGAGTGGTTCCCAACCAGAACACAGCAACAATTGTTCGATCCCTATCGAGTCACTCCTTGCGCAGAGAACTTGTTTCGTGCGTTGGCTACGAAGAATCCCGGGATAGGGTGGTTACGTGGTTATCGCTCCATATAATGAAATATAGTCAGGACTTATGGCTGAATAATAATGAAGGGGTCGGTTCTTGGTTAGAGCATCTTTGAGAGAGTGCTTTTTCTCTCGTCTCCATATGACTAACTAACTAACTCTAACTCCCTAGCCTTCTTAAACCCGAAGGTTCATGGCTGCAGCAACACAGGCCTTCCATCTTTCCCTATCTTGAGCAAGATCTATATACTCTTTTCCATCTCTACCGATTTCCCTTAGGTCCATCTCAACGTTGTCCCTCCATCTTCGTCTTGGCCTTCCTACAGGTCTCTTACCATCAGGTTTCCCAACAAGAATCCTGTAAACTCCTCTTTCCTCTCCCATTCGTGCCACATGGCCTGCCCACCTAAGTCTTCTTGATTTAATTATTCTGATAATATCTGGACATGAATACAAATTATGTAGTTCTAAATTATGTAACCTTCTCCACTCACCTGTCTCCTCATCCCTTTTAGGTCCAAAGATTTTCCTAAGGATCTTATTTTCAAATACTCTCAATTTATGTTCCTCTTTCAACGTAAGGGACCAAGTTTCACATCCATATAATACTACAGGCAAAATTACTGTTTTGTATATTTTAACTTTTAGTTTCTTAGATATTAAACGAGAAGACAAAAGTATATGAAGAGAGAAGTAACATGCATTTCCTGAATTAAGCCTACTTTTTATTTCCTCTTTAATATCATTTTCATTTGTTAATATTAACCTAAGTATTTGAATTTGGAAACTGGTTCAAACGAGTTGTTATAAATAATTAGATTTTGATTATTACCTAACACTTGGTTTCGGCCTGTAAGCATATATTTAATTTTCTCTTTGTTAACTTCCAAACCTATCTCCATATGACTCCTATCTTAATTCTCAAGGAATCGCGATCCTGAATCTTATGCAACCCAACTAACATAAAGCTTAATTTGGTTGCCTAACAAGCAAGGATAATACATAAGTAGTTAACTCCAGATAGAAGTTTCGCGGAATCCATTAGATTGATAAAGAAAACAGTGGCGTCTGTCTTTCCGTCTCCGTCCAAGTCAATTATACGTACCTCTCAAACTACTAGAGCTGTAAAACCAAACTTTTTGGTGCGATATGTCCGAAATCGATTGATTCATTGAGGATGAATGATGATATGATGAAATTGATGAAGGGACACTTAAAAAGAACACCCATGCCCAAGCCTGGATTCGAACCCTGGATGCCTAACTTCGTAGCGGCATGTCTGAAATTATTCACGGTATAAGCCTTGATTACTCTTTCTGTTAAAAGAACTGAGGAGGAGAGGGGGGAGGGGCTTAGACTCCCAGGCATTTTTTATCACTAAAATTCAAGAAAGCATTTTGTAGTTGAATATATAGACCTGTGCGGTATTGTAGTAATTCCATAAGTTTCCATGATTAATATAAAAGAATAAAATTATTACACGAGTGTCACACACATATATTTTGTCATTCAATAACCCCAAAAAATATTAATTTTACTTCAATGCTTTTTTGTTTACATACGTGCAGTATTAGTAATTGTACAAGTAATAATTACAAAAAATACAATCATTACCAACCAATTCTACGCATACAACACTTGCATGAGTGTCATGTCGAAACACACATCTGAAGAGGTAATTATAGCACCTCCACGTGAATTTGACCACAGTTGAATATCGAAGAGAGGTGGTGGCTGGCTCTGCCTCCTGCTCGGGTATAGTACAAAATTTAGAGAGTTGAAATAACTGCGAGTTATTTACTTTATTCGATATTCATCTTCTCTACCAGCTTGCCTAATTGTCTATTATAGTCAACAACTGAAATTATTGTTACCTTTCGAGTTCCCAGAAACTACTGAACATAGAAACATAAAACTCAGTGAACACTTACATATACCTAGCACCAATCTAAAGTAATGTAACGGATCTTGATTTGAGTATCTTTCTGTCCATGGAAGTCCCATAATGCACATCCAACATTCAAGCAGACGATGCGCGTATTGTACGTGCACTATAACTGTAACGATGACATGTCAATCAATTGGATTGAAACATGACTTTTGTATCACCCTGTACAACTAAATTCAAGAAAATTTTCCCAGGATTGGTCGATCTATTTGTTTGTTTATGTCAACAATTGAACCATTGATATCTGTTGATTTTTCGGAATCTATTACCGATACAAAGTTAAAATTTAGTGGACTGAAAACGATTGGTAGGTGCCAATCAGAATTATCCGTAAAAATACAAATAGAAAAATATATTTTTTGATGTAAAATGCCGATATGATACACTACAATGATAAAATTTGGTGCAGGATTAAAATAGTAATTGATAAGTCTATAAATAAATAGTTCGTTAAGAGTATAAAAATAAACGGAGGCTGTGTTAATGTACTGATTAGTACTAAATGTAACTCCAGTTATAAGCTGAGGCTGTTATATTGGCAGTAATTTGTATTTCCGAGAGATGGCAGCACTGATGTGTAAGAACGCATATTCGTGAAAACGACTTTGACTGAAGAAAATTACAACGATGTTCTGACAAGTTTTAATAATTTACTTTATTAGCACACTTTTAATAATAATAAATCGATAACATTGTTGTAAATTTATGAATTTTACTTTTCATATACAAGTTCGCGTGTTAATCTCTACTTTATGTTCATTTCTGTTATCACTTCGCATAAGTTATTAAACTTCTACTGTCTTTCATTGCTCATTCTTTGCAGGCAATTTTTACTTTGCTTATGATAGTTTCAAAAATGGGATTAAGGATTTCTGTTAGGTGGAAGTGATGCTTTTTCTACTTACATACGACTTACGTAACAAAAGTTTCAACTGACTGCCGCTGTGGCGCATTGGTTAGCACACGGTGCTACGACACCAGTGGAAACATCGTGGCAAGAGACCTGTAGGAAGGCCAAGACGAAAATGAAGGGCTAATGTTAAGATGGACCTAAAGAAATTCGAATCCAGGCACATGCATGGGACTTCTTTGTGAGTGTCACTTCATCAATTTCACCATATTATCACTCATCTTCATCCTTGCGATTGGCCAAAAATGGTAGGAAAACGAAGTTAAAGAAAGCAAATCAGTCAATCAAGAGTTCTAACTAGCATCACATAGTCACATGTTGGTACAGAGGCGAGATTCCTAACTATTTTGGTACGAGGAATCCACATGTGCGTGTTCCTCGTATATATATATAAAAGCATATGTTTTAGCACATTTAACAACATGTGAACTATCTGTAGATAAACACAGCTAAACGATTGCTTGTCTTAATTTCATTTGACCTTTTGTGCTATTTTGAGTCGTTTTTCTGTCACTTGTTGTTATGAGAATGAGTGATAATTTGAAGAAACTGATGAATGGACCGTCGCAAAGAATACCCATGCCCGGGGCGGCACTTCGAACGCTGGACCCCTCGCGTCGTAGCACCACTCCGCCACAGAAGTCAGCTTAAACGCCTGCTTTGTCTTAATGCATCGTACAGTAAGGTAGGTATTTTTGATTTAGGTGAGGTTTTGCATGTCTTTATCTCGTATCCTAGCTAAGGTCTCACCGGTCTCTGCGGTGGAATGGTTAGCACAGCGATCTACGACGCTAAATGCTATTCCTGGAACACTGAATCTATTGTAGTAATATTATGTAATTAGAACACTATAATTGGGCTCGGCCTTTTGGGATCTGTCAATAAATAAATACATAAATGAATAAATAACAAAACTGAAATCTATCAATAAATAAATACATAAATGAATAAATAACAAAACTGAAATCTATCAATAAATAAATACATGAATGAATAAATAACAAAACTGAAATCTATCAATAAATAAATAAATACATAAATGAATAAATAACAAAACTGAAATCTATCAATAAATAAATACATAAATGAATAAATAACAAAACTGAAATCTATCAATAAATAAATACATAAATGAATAAATAACAAAACTGAAATCTATCAATAAATAAATACATAAATGAATAAATAACAAAACTGAAATCTATCAATAAATAAATACATGAATGAATAAATAACAAAACTGAAATCTATCAATAAATAAATAAATACATAAATGAATAAATAAGAAAACTGAAATCTATCAATAAATAAATACATAAATGAATAAATAACAAAACTGAAATCTATCAATAAATAAATACATGAATGAATAAATAACAAAACTGAAATCTATCAATAAATAAATAAATACATAAATGAATAAATAAGAAAACTGAAATCTATCAATAAATAAATACATAAATGAATAAATAACAAAACTGAAATTAAACAAACTACTCACATAATCGACTCAAGAAATTAGGTCTCCTGATATAACAGTGTTCTCCAACTCTTCTGAAATTTCATCTGTATGAGGTCATATTATTCCTAGCTCGATTGTTGGGGATAAACTTCAGTGGAAAAACGCCCAAAAGAATGATACGAAAAAATATTCTTCTGAAACAATAAATAGAATTATACCCCATCGTTGGCCTATTATAACTTGATTTGTGTGTAATCTTTGGCATGTTCCAAACTCTAAGGACAAATTACCGATGTCTTTGATGACTTGGATCATATTCTACGAAGCCTGTCCAACACCAACCCTTCGCCTTCAAGGGCCGTGAACTGTCCTCAGAGAAAAAGCAGCGGCCAAGGTTTTCGCTCGTCAATTATTTTCTGGGAGGAGATGATTCTGTCGCGGAGGTGCACAACAGCGACCCGCGGTATATCTCGAGGAGGCTGCCCTGAATGCAAATGGCCACTTTTGCTGGCAGGGACCGTTTTTCTTCCGCCAACCAGGAGGATATCTGTTACAGTCTCCTCTTACAATTCTTCCCCCGCCATTGGTCGCAGTAAAGCAGTGTATCCAGCCTGACGAGAAAGTTACCGAAACTGGCAGTACGGACCAAAACGTGGAGAGAATTGTAGGCTATGAAATGCAGTGGTATCGTCGCCGCACCATAATCGAATGGTCCCGGGTTCGATACCGGGTGGTGGCACATAGTGGTTCGGATCCCACTTTAAACTGTAGGTCCAATCCCGATTAGCCTTTCTGTGCATAAAGTGGACTTAAAACTACCATTCAAGAAGAACACAAACTAAGGAATGCAGCTGAAATGTAAATCGCATGATACAAAATTTACCATACAGCTTAGATTAGTCACTGATCGCGTAGCCGGTGGCTATATAGATCATTTCACATTGAACAGTATATAATAAAATGAAAAAAACTTTTCCTCCCAAAACTGTTAATTTATTCTGAAACACCATTCTTTTGGCTACAAATGTGCACAATTTAAAATTATATGTTTATATTTCTGATAGTTAGGGGCCTCCCCGATGGCGCAGTGTTAACGTCCTCGCCTTGTAATCAAGGGATCCCGGGTTCAATACCCGGTGGAGGCACATAGTGGTTCGGATCCCACTTTAAACTGTAGGTCCAGTCCCGATTAGCCTTACTGTGCACAAAGTGGACTTAAAACACCAACTCAATCCAATCCAATATTTCTGATAGTTGTAAAAATGGAAAAGTGAAACACTACACATTGCAAGTTTTTCCAAAACTACGGGGTAATTCTGATCATTGACGGGGTTATTCTGATCACTTGCAAAATTACATGTCTATATACATTTTTCACAAATGAATTGTTTCTTACCAAAAGCCCCGACACATATTTCATGAAACCAAGTGTTGCATCGTTGACATCGAATCCAGTCACCTTCAACAGCACTTTCGTTGGAGTAGTACAACTGACCGCAAAAACAGCAAGGAATACGTGTCTCCATCGTTACGGACATTCTTAGTTTGCTGTCGTTTTTACCATTTTCTTCCCTACAGGCGTATGCTCGTCAGATAGCATGCTCCCACTTTTCTTCTACATCGTTTTGTCTTTTCTGGCTGTTTGGAGGGAGATGGGATTATTTCAGTGAATCTTGAAATGGAAGAGAATCGCATTGATCGTAAATGCCCCAAAAGCCGATATTTCTTTCATTGGTTGGCTACATTGCGCTATACAACTTTGGCGCCACAAACGTGTATGACTAACAACTAATATACCTACCCCATTGTTACATATATTGTTACTCACTTACTCATAATAATGTGGCTGGTACCGCTTACGTTCTAAAGCTTATCTGTTTAACTATGCAAAAATGCACATGCAGAGTACATACCTTGTTTCCAAAACCAATTTCTTACAGTAGCAGTGTCAACCATGTAGGTTCTCTTTCTCCACTGATGCCATGCAGTTTGCCAACCCGAGCATTACCAATGCGCTAGGATCGAATATTCTTTCGTCGATCGATATAGCCCCGTTATCGATATAGCCCCGGGCTACCCTATCTTAAGACCTAAGGAACCGATTTTAGTTATTTGAACACCGTTGTAAAGCGTAAAAAATCCCTTATAATTTACAATACTTTTACATAATATAATATTTCTTTAACAAATTATTATGCTTTCACAATTTCAATAATTTCAAATATTACAAATTTTTGTTCCTTTTTTCGGACACATATGTAGGTGTATAATATTAAGAGTAAGGTTGTAAGTACTTTCTCATCACGCTGGGTTTCTAGATTTTCGTATGTTTACTGAAAGCAACAAGCAACAAAGAGTGAAAGATGATGGCATCCAAGTTTCAGGATTGGGAAGGTGCATGGTTGATTTACTTTACGCACAAGGGTGCAACTGTAATGAATATCACTATTTCTCACTTTTGGACCTACAATGTGACGCAATCAAAGGTAACATGAGGTGAATGTTGAGGAAAGTGGACTGTTTGATATCGATAATGTACGTCACAACAATTGCCATAGACAAAGTGCACGAGTATTGATTTGAACTTGTTTTGCACCCACCTTACTCACCTGATATGGCATCCTCTAGCTATACTCCTATTTCTTTTTTTTTATTTTTTGACTCGTAGTGACAGCCCTTAGTTTACGCGCTTCAACGCACATCGCTGCATGCGGCGTTGACACATTTCACGTACATCTTTACTCCTTTGAAAAACACTCTGTATAACATCGGTTTCGCAATACGATCGGGCCACCCGCTTTCGATACATAGGCCGACGTTGAGAGGGTCAAGGCACTTTCTGCCTCATCCAAAATTCACGTACAAGGACACATTTTATGTAGCTATATTTACATATATAAAGTATTGCTTATGACGATCTTGCCTCCCTCCCAAAATGTATCTTAAGTTGATGCCTTTGACTCGATGTGGCATAGACAATGACTCATGAAAACTCTATTTACTTTCCTGAGTCCCAAGTGGACTTAAAAACAAAGGTTAGGTATTGTCCATGGAAAGTAGTTGTATTTGCTATAGGATGAGCACCACTTATAAGTGTAGAAAAGGAGAGGCTATTTGATTGAACAAACCGATTTGCTTACACTTAAAACAATGACAAGAGGGGCTTATACCCCAATTCTTCAGGTGTGATATGCTCTTAATTTTAAGAAATTCTGAATTCAAGTGTAGAAAAAGGTGAAGCCTCTCAGACAGATTTGCTTATACTTAAAACAAAGGCAAAAAAGGCTTATACCCCAATTCTTCAGGTGTGATATGCTCTTAATTTTAAGAAATTCTGAATTTAAGTGTAGAAAAAGGTGAAGCCTCTCAGACAGATTTGCTTATACTTAAAATTATGCCAAGTTCCCATATCATCTTATTGTTTATAGTGTGTTTTTTCTGTCAAAATCCCAAGAATCTTAAATCCCCCCCTCAGACAAATTCAGCCATGTGTGTAAAAGCTATATCTGTGTGATTGTTGTTTATAAACTTGTCAAAAATATGGTTTTTTTGTATGAAAACATGCAATCCTGAATACAATTCTGGTTTTGTCTTGTTCTGTTAATATAAACACAAGTGAGATTTACAGAATATTTATTGCACAGTTCAAAATCCAATTTTGAATTGTATTTAGTTGATATAGAGATGAGGTTTTAAACCTGGTGAAGTGTGTTGTACATCAACATAATAGAGCAAAACTATCACCAAAACCTAGCTACTGCTGTTGTTTGGGTATAAAAGCACCAGCTCAGCCACTAACTGCTGAATCCAACTGATATTTTGTATAGAATTTTGATTTGAACCCCAAGAAATTTTATATAATAAACAACAACAAAAATGCCAAAACAAAAATATTGCAATCAGTGTAATAAAAATATATCTAGTTCTCATTGGGCTAGGCACCGGCATATTTGCGACCGTAAGAAATGCAGAAAGGCCACAAAAATGTGTCCAAGATGCCATAAAATATTAAGCAAGGCATATTACAAATGGCATAAGTGTAATTCTTATGTACAGTCATCAATATTGCCCTCACAACCATCTACATCTGGTCTGAAAAGAAAGCATGAAGCACCTGTTAATGCTGGACCTGCAAAGCAGCCACGCTATGCACCACCTATCCATAGCAGTTTTAATGGCCAATTAAGAGATTATCGGTTTGTATCAGAGCCAAGATGTGGCATTAATAATTTTTTGAACAGTATAAATCCTGATCTGCAGGCAATTCTAAATGCACAAAATGGCTCTTATAAGCTCTCCCTCAAATTGTTTGCACAATATAAGAAACCAAACGGCACAAAATTTACACAGCCCCACATAACAAAAACTGTACCGGTATATTCAAATGCAAATTCAGACAAAATAATAAGCAGGTTGATGGATCAATTGAATATTAAACACTCTGAATTTGCAGCAAAAGAGTCTGGATGGAGCCTATGCGGATCTCCACACAAGTTATATGTTAATATTTCTGAATTCAGCCCATTACAAGGATCTACATATCTGCCATTACCTGCAAATATTAAAAACAAAAGAGCCGTGGTTAATATAGAAAATACCGACCAGAAATGCTTTTTGTGGTGTATATTAGCTGCTTTGTTTCCAGTTTCAAGAAATCCTCAGAGAATAAATTATTACAAACAACATGAACATGATTTTGATGAAGCAATGAAGGGTTTAGAATATCCAATGTCTGTTCAGAATATTGATAAATTTGAAAAAAAGGCCCGGGATATTAATGGCAAACAATTATCTATTAATGTTTTTATTTGTTCCACTGGCCGTGGCAATTGCTTGATAGAACCTCTCAGAATCAGTACAATTGATGATGAATCTGCTATTCCCATTGATTTGCTCTTAATTGAAGGGGATGGCACATATCATTACACTCTGATACATAATCTTGAAGCTTTAGTGAGAAAGCAAATAGACAAATACAATACAATATTCAAGTTGTGCAGAAGATGTTTAAGTGTATTTGATGGTAGAAAAATGGTGAATGGGGTTCCGGAAAATAATGCAGAAATTGCAAAAAATAAGTTAATTGAGCATCTGAAATACTGTGGCAATTATAAACCTGTTCATATGGTGATGCCTAATCCAAGTGAAAATGCAAAATTCAAAAAGTTTGAGGCCTTGTTGGAACACCCAGCATATATTGTATGTGATTTTGAATCAAATCTCAAACCTCTTGCATTCTGCAATCCAGATCCTGAAGAATCTTCAATTACACCATACCAGCTACATGAACCTTCCAGCTTTTATTATGTGATTGTACAGAATGGTGTTGTTAGTAAAGAATATTCATACATGGGACCAGATGCCATCAAAATATTTGCACATAGAATAGAAAATGAGTGCCATAACATAGCATCTAACATCTTATTAAAATCAAAACCTATGTTGCCTTTAACAGAGAAACAGATTGAAGATTTCAACAATGCAGAAAAATGCCCGGTATGTGATTCTGAATTTTCAGATACAAAAATCAAGGTAAAACACCATTCTCATACAGATGGTAAATTCAAAATGGCCCTGTGTAATAGGTGTAATATTAAGATCCAGAGATCAAAAATTGTCCCTATATTTTGCCATGGAGCATCCAATTATGATTTTCATCATCTGATCAGATATGAGGGGTTTGATAAGCAGAATTTAAATATTTTAGCTGAAAATGATGAAAAATATATTGCTATTAGCAAAATAATTAAAGTTAATGGTGTTCCTATTCACATAAGATTTCTTGATTCTTACAGAATTTTATTTGCTAGCCTGGCTACACTGGCCACTCAATTATCTGATGATCAATTCAAAATTACATGTGCCTTGTTTCCAAATCAGGACCTGAAATTAATTAGGCGGAAGGGTGTATATCCATATGACTATGTTACAGATTTTTCTAAATTTGATGAATGTTCTTTGCCACCACAACAAGAGTTTTACAGCAAAATCAGAGGATCTGGAATCACTGATGAAGATTATCACCATGCCCAATTGATGTGGAACAATTTAAAATGCCAGACATTTGGTGATTATCACATGGCATATTTAAAACTTGATGTCGCCCTCTTAGCTGATATACTTCAAGCATTCAGAAAATCTTCCATGAAAAATTATAGACTGGACCCAATATATTTTTACAGTGCCCCGGGCCTAGCATGGGCTGCAATGTTTTTAAACACTAAAAAGCATTTGGATCTGATCCAAGATCAAGATATGTATCTGTTTATGGAGCAATGTATAAGAGGGGGGATGGTGCAATGCTCTCAGAGATATGCCAGAGCAAATAACAAATATATTCCTGATTATGATCCAGCACGGCCATCAAATTATATACTGTATGTAGATGCCAACAGCCTCTATGGTTATGCCATGATGCAAAAACTGCCATATGCAGGGCTTGAATGGGTTGAAGATTTCAATATTGAAGATCTTCAGGACTTTGATGACAGTAATTATGGCCTCTTCTTAGAGGTTGATCTGACAATTCCTGATGATTTACACAACAAATTTTCTGATCTGCCCCCAATTCCCGAGGTTAAGTGCTCACCTGGCTCTAAACAGAAGAAATTGATGATGACTCTGGAGCCAAAACAGGGTTATGTCATATATTACAAAAACCTCCAGTTCCTGATGCATCATGGTGTCCAAGTGACCAAACTTGGCAAAGTTTTGAGGTTCAGGCACTCAAGATGGTTGAAACCATACATTAATACAAATACAAAGCTTCGAACATCTGCAAAGAGCCAATTTGATAAGGCCTTGTTTAAATTGATGGTCAATTCTGTATATGGCAAAACAATTGAAAATGTCAGAAAACATACCGATGTTAAAATAATTACTGACCCCAGCCTGAGCAAAAAATTGGTTGCAAAGCCTAATTTCAATTATAGAAGAATTTATGATGAAAATATGGCACTTTTCAACATGAAAAAAACAAAGATTAAGTTTGATAAACCTATTTATGTAGGGGCTGTGATATTGGAATTGGCCAAATTACATATGTCACAATTGTATTATGATGTGTTGAAACCTTTTTATGGTGATTGTGTAAAATTGATGTACATGGACACGGATAGTTTTGTTCTTGATATTAAAACAGAAAATGTTTATCAAGATATAGCACAGCCTGAATTGTTTAAATACTTTGATACCAGTGAACATACAGAGATTCAACACCACAACAAATAGGTGCCCGGCAAGTTAAAAGATGAGACACTTGGTGATGTTATTGTGGCATTTGCTGGGTTAAGTGCCAAGATGTACAGTTTTAAAACATGTAGTGGTGTTGCTGCCAAAAAGGCCAAGGGCATTGGCAAAGTAACTGTGGAAAAAGAGCTTGAATTTGAAGATTATAAAAATTGCCTCAAATCCCAGAGTTTAATCAGAACATCAGAATCCAGAATTCAGAGTGTGGATCACTTATCGACTACAAATGTTGTAAGAAAAGTGGCTCTGGACCCACATGATGATAAGAGATGTATTTTATCATGTGGCATACATACTTTACCATGGGGTCATTGTGATTTGAAAAATGGGGATCAATGCCCAATTACAGAGCATGATTTGAAATAAATAAACATGCCTATGAACTTATTTGGGTTTAAAAAACAAGGTATTATGGATCTGCCAGTACCACAATACTCTTCTGATATAATATCTAAACTGAGTGCCTTGTTAATTATTCATCTGAACAGCATACTTACAGATGTTGATGATAAAACAGGCAAAATATTGTACATATTTAACAATAATTTAAATCATTACCAATTACCTGTAGGTGGGCAATTACAATTTATTACAACCCCTGAGGGTGATGTCAAAATTTCAGTAGGGAGAAATATTTACAGAATTAAGCACTCAAACATGGTTTCTGGCACTGTTTATACTGTTTCTGCTGGTGACTGCTTATATATTGAAGTCCCTGGATCTTATGACAAGCTTATACCCTTTTTTATAGAATTAAGAATCAGATACTCTATAATAAATAACCACTAAATCAAAAATGCCTAATGATATTTTTGGCCATACAAGACATGAAGATCACAGTGATGAGATTTTGATGCTTGATGTCAGAGTCAAGAAATTAAGAAGTGATTTACAAGCTTTACAAACTACACTCAATGCCAGTCTTCAATTAGAAATTACAAATTTGCAATCACAATGCATGGACCCTCTTCTTAAAATTGATTCTGAACTCAAATTGTTGCTTCAGAAATATACTGATTTGGCCACATTGGATAATTTTCAAAGTTTGGAAGAGGCTGTAGCAGTTCTTCAAGCCAAATTTAAGACCCAGGCTAACAACTCTGAGCAATTGAAACAACAATTGGAAGAGCAAATAAATAATGTCCAGGCACAGCTCCAAACAATTGTCAAAAGCATAAAATCACAAGAAGATTTTGATCTAGTGATTTCCACTCTAAAGGAACAGATTCAGTCACTCCAAATACCTAATCTGGATCCTCTGAACAATGCCATAGCCGAGGTTAAAGAAAAAATTGAGACACTTGAAAATTTTATGAACAATTTGCCATCTTCTGATGCTTTGAATGCAATAACTCGGAGTGTAGCAAATATTAAGCTGCAACTTGAAACATATGAAGATTTTGGAAAAATTCAAAGTTCCATAACCCATCTTGAAGGTACAATAGCAGCAGTGCAAAGTGATTTGGCAAATGTACTAGAATCCAGATTGCCTGGGATTGTAGATACCCTTGTCAGTGTCCAGCAACAAATCACAAAGCTTGAAAACCTCAACACTGAATCTGAACTATCTCATTTTCATCACTTGATAGATGATATCCAAACAAAACTTGAAATTTTACAACAATCCACACCCTCTCAGGCAGATATAGCCCTGCTCCAAGATGCTATGCAAAATGTGGCTGATGCTTCTGAATTAAACAATGTGAAATTGGCACTTGGATTTTTTCGAAAATACAGTATCAAATTTGCCCACATCACAGGAACTTAAAAATATTAAGAGGGCAGTGAATAGGATATTGAAATCAGAAGATATCAAGAATATCCAGGCAGAGATCAAACATCTCACTCAGACAGTGGCCACTCTACCAACCAATCAACATATTAATGAATTGCATGCCCTGTTTGAGGATATCAGAAGACAGGTCCATGATCTTACTGCTCAAAATTCAAAATTGGCAATTGTTGAAAATTTGCAACAAATTGTAGCTAATATCAAGCAACAGCTAGGGACCATGGAATCCAATCAAGCAAATGCTCTGTCTGTTTTTGCCACCCAGCTACAAGAAATTGTGCAACAATACAAAAAACTTGTTGTGGACATAAAAATTAAGCCAGGCCATGATGATGTTGTTAGGACCATCAATGAGCATCTTGAATCTGTAACAAGCAGATTGCTCACAGCAGAAAAAGAAATAACAGGCATAATCGAGAATCCAAAACATTCAGTAATTCTTGAATTGTACAGCATCCCCAACAAAGAATATGATTCTCCATTTACACCAGGAGGCAAAATATATATGCTGTCCCCTGCACAATTTTATTACCAATTCTTTGTTGGGGGCACATTGAGACCAATCAAGATAAAATATTGGCTTCAGCCACAGGCACACCACTACCCCACCTTATCAATAAGAAATGCTGAGAACAAAGTGAAAATCACCAGTGTAGAATTGGAGGATTTTACAGATCCCAATACATTAGAAACAGCCTATGCGGAAGATGATGGCTCTTTGGAATTTAAAATACATATTGGAGACAAATTATATTTAGAAAATCCTGCAGTCTCAGCTGCTGAACACCCCATAGTTGCAATATTCTTGTTTACATATTATGTCTAGAAAAATTATTGTTGATGAATTACACAGACAAGCCCGACATAATTTTAAGAGACTCCCAGTAGTCACAAAAAGCATACATGATTTATGGCAAAGCGACTTGATTGAAATCGCAAGTGGGCAGTTGAAAAACTTAGACAAAATCAACAAGGGCTACAAGTATCTACTCACTATCATAGACACATTTTCAAAATTTGCCTGGGCTGTGCCACTCAAATCCAAGACTGGAAAATGTGTTACAGAAGCTTTTAGGACAATCATCAATCAGAGTGGAAGATCCCCGCGCTATTTGCAAACAGATAATGGCAAAGAATTTTATAATTCAGTGTTTCAACAATTTATTAAAAGCCAGGCAATACAACATTATTCGAGTTACAGTGACCTCAAGGCCTCAATTGTAGAGAGATTCAACAGAACCTTAAAAAATCTTATGTATAAACAATTTACACTTCAAGGTAATTATAAATGGATTAATATTCTTCCAGAACTTCTACATAAATATAACAGCTCGGTCCATTCCACAATCAACATGAAACCCTCTGAAGTAACTTCATCTGATGAGCAAAAATTGATCAGTACTGTTTATTATCCTAAATATCAGCCAACAACAAGAAAGGCCAAATACAGGGTGGGTGATGAAGTAAGAATCAGCAAATATAAGCACTTATTCAAAAGAGGCTTTACAAAAAACTGGAGCACTGAATTATTTACAGTGGTTCAAGTTAAACCCGGGACCCTTAACACATATATAATAAAGGATCACCGAGGAGAAATTCTCAAAGGCAGGTTCTATGAACAAGAGCTCAGCAAAACTAAACAGCCTGACACATATCTCATAGAAAAAATTATCCGCAGAAAAGGCAACAAATTATTTGTCAAATGGCTAGGACTTCCAGAACACAGCTGGATCGATGCAAACAAAATAATAATATGAGCACCTGGGATGTTATAAAGAGGCTGCCAGAACCTGAACAACAAAATAAGAGAAATGGAAAATTGCTGCCTGAAAATATTAGGTGTCTTATTGTTGGGCCATCTGCTTGTGGTAAAACTACACTAATGGTTGATAATTTTTTATTGGCACCCAACTGGTTAGACTGGAAAAACAGGCACTTGTATATTTTTTCTAAGAGCTTGGAACAATTAAAATATCAGCAGCTGATGAAGCTATATGATGGATTGGTTATAGCCACTTTTGAACCAGATGTTAAGCCACTTCATGAATGTCTCGATAATTCTGTTGTTGTGTTTGATGACATTATATTGGATAATCAAAACAAGGTTAGGAATTTCTTTACACAGGGCCGGCACAAAAATATTGATTGCTTCTACCTGGCACAGACTTTTTCAAAAATACCCAAGCAGCTGATCCGGGACAACAGCAATTTTATATGTGTGTTTCATCAAGACCATACCAACCTCAAACACATACATGATGAATATGTAGGTGGGGACCTGAGCTACAATGATTTTTCCAAGATTTGCAGCAAGTGCTGGAACCAGGACAGTTATGGGTTTGTCACAATTGATATGACAAGAACACCCAATAGTGGCAAATACAGAAATAAAATCAACAATTTTCTAGACATTGAAACATAAATAAATAACCATGAAAAGGCCAATCATTGATGATCTTAAGTTAAGAGATTATCTTGTAAAAAGATTTAAGGGATGGAAATCAGAGAACCGTGGAATTTATGAAAAACACAAACAAACAGAACAGCCCATAATTGATGCTATTGGTGAATTAGGTAAAAATATCAAAACTGTTACAGAGCAAAATCAAAAATTTGATCACAGAGCTTGTACCTGTAGCTGCAAGGAACATATTAGATTATCCATTCACCCCACTTTCCAGTATTCATACACCTAGTCCTATTGGTCCTAGAAGAATTGAAGCTAGTCAGGATCCTATTGAATTGGGTCTTCTTGCTCAAAAATATTTAACCACACCTAAAGACAATAAAGATGAGGTGTTTGGCTTATATGCTGACACAGAGCTTGATGGTAGCATCATACATAGAATTGGCAATTTCAGAGTAACATTTATGGGAGATGATATAATTGTATATTCAGAATCTCATCTTGGAGAAAAAGGTGCTTTTGTTAAGTACCCCGGAACACCTGGATTGTGGGAACTGATGACTAGGAAAAGGCCTAGCAGCTATACAGATCAAGATTATGAGGATTACAAAGAAATATTAATAAAATCAGATGCTCTATACCAGAACAATGATCCCACACAAAAAAGAGTCAAGTCTAGCAGTGGGGCAAAATACAATAATTTAATCAAGCCCATATGGTCACAAATTAAGACTGGCAGTGGAATCAAACAATACAACACCCTGCCTAAAGAATTTGTGTGGGTTGATGATGTCAGGAAACTTGTAGATAGGTTATTGGTGATAGCTGGGGAGGAAAATGCTGGCAACAACAATTTTTACAATGAAAAGGTTGGAATTATGGACATGATAAGCACAAAATTGTCTAATTTTATAGTGAATGACACTAAGGGGATTGGATATCTTATAAAAATTATTAATACTCTACCCCCCAAATTTTGGAATATTTCTGAGGGTCGGGGCCTTGTTAATGACATTATAAACAAGCTGCCATTTGAACTACACATTCCAGGCTATCAATATTGTGGTCCAGGCACAAAATTAGATCATAGATTAAACAGAGGTGATCCTGGTGTTAATCCCTTAGATGCTGCTTGTAGAGACCATGATATTACATACAACACACATTCTGATCTTGACAAGAGACATGTTGCAGACAAGAAATTAGAAGAGGCTGCATTTGGCAGATTTGTAAGCAAAGATGCTTCTTTGAGTGAAAAAATAGCAGCATTGGGAACCACCATAGCTATGAATACCAAACAAAAACTGGGGTGGGGGTTGTGAATATGTATATAATAAACCTACAATGAAGGCCAAGGGTGTTATGTATCAAATACCTTATGCAGGTCTCAAATCTCTTAAAACTATTGACAGTCTTTTGACCAAAAAACAGCGCAAGAAAAAAAAATCTTGTCTTGCAAAGGGACATGGTATGAAATTGTTACTTAGTACCCCCCAATTAAAAAAAATTACAGCAATCAAGAAAAAAATCACATGTGGGGGGATTTATATTTACCATCCCTGCCATCTTAGCTGCTCTCGGGGCTGTTGGGAGCTTGGCCGGGGGATCAGCCGCAATAGCAAAAACAGTAATAGATGCCAAGAAAAATAGGGCAGAATTAGATGAATTGAAGCGCCATAACCTGGCCATTGAGAAACAAGGTAAAGGTGTTAAGAGAGCCATGAATAAGTTTAAAAAAAACAAGAGCCGCTTACAAACCAAGATATTGAAGCTTTAATCAAGCCACTGGGCATCAAACATTTTAGAGGTGTGTACATGTCTGATTCTTTACCGGAACAACCACTCAACAAAGAGTGTGGCATTGTTAATTTGGATAAGTACAAAAATCAAGGCACTCACTGGATCTGTTATCTTAAATATTTAAAAAATGAGGCATTTGTATTTGATTCATTTGGAGGTGTTCCACCTGAAAATTTAATAAAATATCTAAATTCATCTAATCTTTATTACAATAATGCCCGTGTTCAAAACTTCAAAGATGTTAATTGCGGACATTTGTGTTTATCTGTTCTTAGATATATGTCTCAAATAAATAAACCATCAATTGAAGATTTTCAAAAAGCCTTGTGGTATCTGAAACATCATGGGGGTATTTCATCTCACCAGCCAAAATTCAATATTGAAACTCAAATTGCATGATGACATAGTGTATCCCAAAACAGTAGCTCTCAGAGCATTTTATGGCATGTACTTAATCCCTAATATTACACACCACAACAACACAATTGCAGTAGGGGATGAAAAAATTGTCATCACTCCAGGGCAATATAATCTGTCCACTCTAAATGCTCAATTACCCAGAGGTGTAGTGTTAAGTCAAAATTCTGTCACTCACAGAGTAGAGATTGTATCTGCTACAGAAACAGTGGATCTGGGTACTATAGGAGAGCTGTTAGGCTTTGAGAACAACACAAAACTTGAACCAGGCATCAAACACACTGCTATTAATATACCTAAATTCTTAGCCATAGAGACTCTGAATATTCACTGTAATGTGGCAGAGGGTATGATCACCAAATCAAATGGCATAGGCACTCACAAACAAACTGGGATCATTGCAACATTCAAACCTAATTCTGAATTTATGGAGCCCATCATCTACAATCCATCCCCAACATTATATTTTCCTGTGTGCCATAATAGAATAGATTATATTGAATTGATGGTCACTAATGAAAAAGAAGAATTAGTTGATTTTGCTGGAGCCACAACAACTGCAATCATAGAGATTAACATTTAAATAAAAATACATAGAAGAAGAAAATGGAAAATATTGAGAGTTATGAGCTACAATCATTCCCCCCAAACAGGAGGACATTTGCAAATTTAAATCAACCCAACACACAGATTGAGGTTGATCTTGATGTAGGGGATGGCTTTATGCACCCCCACAGAGCAGATTTATACATCAAATTTGATGTTGTAAAGCTCGATGGTACCGATTATCCGGCAAATTCAAATATAAGATTGGTGGATAATTTTGTGCCGCATCTATTCTCTGAAATTGAGATCAGAAAACATGGTGTTGTTATAAACAGAGTGGATTATCCCGGCATTACCTCCACAGCTTTGGCCACACTAAAATTATCCAAAATCGAGGCTTCTTACTACAAAATAGGTGGATTTGAAGCTGGTGATAAGATATTATCTAAAAACCACACTGTTTCCTATGCGCCTGTTGCCAGGATTCTTCTCAGATTATAAAGATATTATGTGGAAGGGTGGGTTAAGAATTACATTTAGAAGAGCTGCAAATGATAACAATGCTTTGATGAGGTACAGTGCAATAAACCCTACAGGGGAAGCTCTGCCTAATACCCTACAAGATGCAGGCAAATGCATTATTCAGACTATGGAGTTAAGAATCCCTGTTGTTGAATACGAGGCCAGTTATGCTCTTAAATACAAAGCAGATATAATAAAAAATCCACAAATTGCTCTACAATTTTATACATATCAATGTGTACAGAAGCCCGCAACTGGTGCTTATTATGAGTTTGATGCTACAAATTCATTCTCCAGCTGGAATATGCCCACATTTTACTGGGTTCTGAGACCCTGATACAGACAAAATTGGATTTTGAACTGCCATAATATTTTCTAAGTCTTTGCCTAGGCTCATATTATCAGAATAGAATTGCTTTCAGCATGAAAGGCAGTTCATTGCTACTGGGTCAGAAAATATGTATCTTTATCTCAATCTTTGTTACATTTTCCCCTGTCGCACAGAAAATGTGTATCTTTATCTCAATCTTTGTTACATTTTCCCCTGTCACACAGAAAAATTAATAGCCTCTTTTGGCTATGTAGATTATATCTCTTGCGTGCCGCAGGACATGCAGGCAAAACATTAGTCTTTTGATAGATTAATATCAATTCATGCATTTCCGAGCTATAATTGTTTACCCCAAGCAATGGAATTGTAGAGCATAGAAATATGGCCAAAAACAATATCAAAAAAGCCATATTTTTGACAAGTTTATAAACAACAATCACACAGATATAGCTTTTACACACATGGCCGCATCTGTCTGAGAGGGGGATTTAAGATTCCTGGGATTTTGACAGAAAAAACACACTATAAACAATAAGATGATATGGGAACTTGGCATAATTTTAAGTATAGGCAAATCTGTTTGAGAGGCTTCACCTTTTTCTACACTTGAATTCAGAATTTCTTAAAATTAAGAGCATATCACACCTGAAGAATTGGGGTATAGGCCTTTTTTGCCTTTGTTTTAAGTATAAGCAAATCTGTCTGAGAGGCTTCACCTTTTTCTACACTTGAATTCAGAATTTCTTAAAATTAAGAGCATATCACACCTGAAGAATTGGGGTATAAGCCCCTCTTGCCATTGTTTTAAGTGTAAGCAAATCGGTTTGTTCAATCAAATAGCCTCTCCTTTTCTACACTTATAAGTGGTGCTCATCCTATAGCAAATACAACTACTATGGAACTGCACGTTTACAAATGTCAGTATCCTGCAGACATAGCTCAAGTTGATTAATATCTGTGGAAATCGACAATCGTTTGAATGTTTTTGAATTGAAAAGTTTTTAGAAAATTAATAGATGGCACTGCTATGAAATATTATTATTGTGTTTCTGCCAGGATGCTCATTTTGGAACATTTCAATGATCGACCGAGTTTACCATAGTTTTAAAAGTAGTTTTCTATTCAAAGTCAAAAGCAACTTCAAATACGTTTATGCGTAATTGTTTTCCCAAGTTTTGTTGAAGCGCAGGTGTGCACTTGTGAATGAAACTAATTTAATAAGAATTGTAATTAATAATAATTCAATAATATTGTTTTCATTAGAGTATTTGTAAGTGCGGATTTAGTATTGAAGTAGCTAGAAATACAAGCTTACCTCTAGTTTAATTCACAATATATTGCGGAAAAAAATTAAATTTATTTAGTATATCTTAAAATGAAGTTAATTATTGAAAATCTTAAAAATACATTTTTTATCTGGTTTTACACTATTCAATTATGTTCCAACGTTGGCCAAAATAACTGAAGAAAAAATTAGTTTTGGTATAATAATAATAATAATAAATGCACTAAAATTTATCAACCTTGATTTGATGCACTTTCAGTTTTGTGTGCACTGTGTCTCCACCGGGAGTCGAAGTCTAGACCTCTTGATTACAAGGCGATACCATTTCCACCATTCAATCGGTGAGGATCTAACACACAACACAAATTTTAATGGAGTGAAGAGAGCATTCAACAGAATAACTTTTCCTGAAAACCTAGTTTTTACGTTACGAGTCGTTAATAAAAGTATAGTTTCTATACTGTAGTCCTCTATCAATGAATACACGCAGTATAGATTCAGGATTGCCACAGACCTTTATTTGTTCCATCATAGTCTGCTACGGATATAACGTGTATGTAATAAATATAGGCAAAGAGCGTCCTCTGGTAGTTGAATTTCTACAGGTAATATGTATAAAGTATTTCTTTAAAGCAGTTCTTCAAATATGTGTGTTGTAATAAATCTTCCTGTCTCTCTTCTTATTTTTTATTTCTCTATCTCGCTCTCTCTTCTTCTCTCTTTCTATATTTTCTTATTATCTCTTTCTCTTGTCCTCTTCTTTACTTCTTCCTATCTCTCTCTTTAGTCCATTTCCTTCTTCTGTCTCCTTGTCTCTTTCTTTGCCCTATTTTTCATTTATCTTCAATTCTTTTCCCTTTCTTTCTCTCTCTGACGTCTTCCTTTTTCTCCACTTTCTTCTATCTATCTTCTTATTTTCATTCTTTCTCTGTCTTTCTTGGTATCTCTCTCCTTATTCTATTCCGTGGCTCTGTCTCCTTTTCTCTTCTTCTCCTCTTTCTCCTGTCTATCTTCTTTTCCCTTTTTCTCTCTCCCTCTCTCTTTCTTCCCATACCTCGTCTTCCTCTCCATTTCTTTTTCTTTGTGTCAATCTCTAAGCTGTGCTTTTAAACAGAAGAGTTCATGGAGTGTTATATTACCTCAATGGATTCTTTGAAATGTAAGTGCATTTCATAATACTAAAAAGAAGAGACACAAGTCCTGTCATTTCACTTGATGGAGTCCTCTCTGGCATAACAATGCGCTTCATCGCTTCTGGACGTTATCCGACAGACATAATAAGTGTAACTTATTATGTAGAACTTTGAATCTGTGCTACGCCGTTGCATACACACCGGCTCCTCGTGCTGCATTAGTTAAATCAAGGTACGCGAGTTTAATTTCAAGTATGAGCATGTGTACTTCCCAGATGGCGTAACGATAACGTTGTCGTCTTGTAATCAAGGGGTACCTGTTTCGATACCTGGTGGAGGCACAGCGCGGTACCACGCCAGGGGTCCCGGGTTCCAATCCTGGCCTGGGTGGTCTTTGTGAGCGTTTCTTTATCAATTTCATCATATCATCACTCATTCTCATCTTCTCAATTAAGAAGATACCCAAACAAACAAGGAGCCGCTATGGTCTAGTCAGATTGGCACGCGGGAAATCCGGGTATGTTTCCCGTATGCATGAATTTGTCCCCGCATAAAGAGGCTCTGTGGGGTAAAGGCGGCCGGAGCGTGGTGCTGATAACATCACCTCCAACATAACCGAGATCGATAGAATGTGTGTGGCCATACCCCTATATGCCTTATGGCAAAGTGCACGGGTAACATTACAGTTCACTAACCAAATAAATTATATATAAGCACATATCCGTGGTTCAGATCATATTTCAACTGCAGTATATGGTGATTATGTACCGTTCCAACAGTTTTTACACATGGAAAATTTCTCTAAAGGGTCTTTGAGCAGACAGGTGATAATTATCAAACGGAAGGAGATAATTATGTAGTTCCTGCCAACCCTGTTTTCCATCTCCTGTATTAATTGCTTAGAGAGACGCCAACCCTTGTCGTCAAAGCAGCTGAGAAGATGAGAAATTAGCCTCTCTCAGTGTGGATAGAGAGGAGTGGGTACACAGGTCTCTGGCTGGATATTGTTCTTCCATTGGACGAGGAAGAGGAGAGCAAATACCTGAATGGAAGAGATAAAAAAAGGGTTTTGTGGAATCGCGTGTTGATTGTTAGGCTGCCTGGTAATTGAAAAGAGAAAGGTTCGAGCAGAAATAATCAGTCATCGGTAGGAACAGGTAATATCCTCCTTCTGTGAGATTAGGATCTGCAAATAGAACAGAGTGGTTGGCTCCCCAAGAGGGCGTTGGTGGCTAAGGGACAGGCTTGCTGGAACAGGGTCTTTATTAAACGTTAATCACTGAAATTGTAAGGAGAAGGGTGGTAGGTTTCGTGCTAACATGTCCAGCAGAGGAAACGCCGCCAAAGAACAGACTCTCCTTCTGGACAATTCTGAGCTGCAACTCGATTTAATTTTACGTGCGAGAGGCGCTTTATCCTGCTAAACCTTTAACAGGGATATACAGGGTGTGACAAAAATATGTGACTACTTTAGGAATGGATTTATTTTGCGTAGAGGACATTCACTTCACCTCGTGGAAGGAATACGGCTGCCCATTTGCTTTACGATGTCTCCGAACATGTAACCATCCACCTCTTGTTTCACCCCAGTCTACATATCCAGAGAGCTTGTGTGCCAACAAGGATAGAAAAGGCTGGGAAGACGAATATTGATTGAAATATTTGTGACATTTTTGAACCCGTAGTCGACACACCTGCGCCCCCAGGACGCGACGTTATTTTGTTTTGCCTTTCATTAAGAAATGGTTGGCAGTAATGACATGGCTGGTGCAGTACTCTCCTAGAGTGCGCGTCAAATCTCCTGCATATGGCGGTAGCCAATAGCATCGCACTGCAGGGTGCCATGTCGAAATCTCACACGGAAAAGAGACAGCGTGGTTGAGCGAAACGCCTTGTCACGGAACTAGGCAACGCCGCACGTCTGTGATTCGCTGCTGCTGTTCAGCCGTTCAAGGCCATATGCAGAATATTTGACGGGCACGTCTGTGTTTCGCTGGTGCTGTTCAGCCGTTCAAGGCCATAGCAGGAGATATGACGCACACTCTAGCCCTCTGTTCTATTCAGTGGTGTGGTCATTGTCGTGAGGGCGTCACTGTGCCGGAAGCAACTAGAATTGGATCCCCATGACCAAGGCGTGTCGTCATTGTTACTTTTTGTGATAACGCATGTTGTACAGCGACGAAGTTACGTCGAGCAATGTGAACAAATAAGACATCCTTGAAACTTTGGATGATTCCGTAACAGACATTGATAACACCAGTGGCGCTGATAGTCAATATAAGGTTAGTGAAGGTGAATCAGCTACAGAGGAAAGTGTACAGGGAGATGTTAATGATGGTGAATATGCCAATGCAGGAGAAGATGAAGACGAAGCTCAATATGGCACTGAAACTGACAAATATAATTATAAGACAAATTTTGTCTCTCCCGCCCATAATGGTGTTAGGAAAGATATTAAATTAAGTAAAAAAGTAAAAAATCTGGGCGTAATATTTAATCAGCACCTATCATGGTTGGATAGCATTAAAATCAAAGTGGTGCAAGCACTTGTTTTTCCACACTTCGATTACTGCGATTCTGTCTATTCCGACATAACATATGATCTCGCTCAACGTCTTCAACGAGTACAAAACGCTTTATTTTCGATCTGAAATACAAGGAGCATCTATTCTTTTTCTTTACAAAGCTAAGTTGGCTCAAATTAATTGATCGGCGAAAGGTACACAACCTCACCCTTCTCTATAGGGCAATCAGTTCAAAAGAACCGGCTTATCTCTCGAGCAGATTCTCAGTGCTTTCCGAATCACACAGCATTGCCACCAGATCGCGCGGGAGAACTCAACTACTCATCCCCCCTCATAACTTAAATTTTTATTCAAAATCCTTCACCGTTTCCACTTCTCGCCTTTGGAAATCCGAAACTCATCTTCAGAAAATGCCTTTAAGACACAATTTAAACATTTTTTTTATTGTTAGCACCTTACTGCAAGCTTATATACGTTAGTGTAAAATTTAATAAAATATAATACAGTTATTTGCAGGAAACACTGAAAACCCTTATTCACATTAATATTTCAAATCCCTGACTACTGTCATGAATATGTGAGTATGTGTGTGTGCGTGTGTGTGTTTTCTTGTATGGTGGTGAGTATAGGTTAGACTTTTATTCCCGTATGTACTTTTTCCCTTTTTTGTAATTATATATATATTTTTTCTTTGTTTTCAATATTTACTTCTGTATGTAATTTTTTACATGTTGTTTTCTAATTTTCATATGATCAAATTTCGATGTAAACATAATTAAGTGGTAGAAAAGGCTACAAAGCCTTAACTTCGCCATGATAAACAAGACGCAATAAATAAATAAATAAATAAATAAAGTTAAAGATAAACTTGTCTGTGGATTTAATCTAATGCTAGTCCTTGATTCTAGAACCAACTGTGAAGAGAAAAGTCATGATATACCCTGTAATCTCCTGCGCATGTGCTGCAATATACTGCGCACCTACTGTGAGTTCTTGAGCACGAGTTGTAATTCACTGCGCATGCGCTGCAATGTCCTGCCCATGCTCTGTAAGGTCGAAAAATGGCAAGCGGAAGGAGGAAAATTGTTCATCGTCAGATGATAAACTCGCATATAAGAAACGGGCAGACATGTTCTAAAAAGGAACTAACTTTACGATAAAAAAATCTAGGTAAATCAGTCAGTGTGACAAGATGTAGAGACTTGAACCTGAGTCTAGCTTTTTTTTAAGTACTTCAACTAACTTACATCGTATCTCATTCACTTTATTCTTTTTTCTCATATGCAGTGATAGAAAAACGCATCCGTACCTTTCGCAGAATTCGAGCGTAGATTCTATGGAGATGTTCATGGTTTGGATACGGTAAAGCGTATAAACTTGACAAAGAGAATTGACAATAGATATTCTTGGAAGAAATAGTTCAAGGCTGCAGAGAGTCAAATATATCTTGTAGCTATCCCCGTGGAGAATTCCGAAGACATTTTCCTTGGATGTCAACGAGGTGAATTATGAACATAGCTTCGATTAATTGATTGATTTGCTTTATTTTACTTCGTTTTTTGTGCCACTTTTGGCTAATTTTGCGAGGATGAGTGATGATATAATGAATGGACACTCACAAAAATCCATTCCCAGGCAGGGATTCGAACCCATGACCCCTGGCGTGGTATCCCGATGTGCTCTGTTAATAGGTTCCAGAGCCAACGCTCTCCTCATATTCAATGATTGGCTTATATTCAATGATGTCAGCTCTCAAACTTTAGTACAACTCTCCTGATAAATATCTTAAGAAAATCTCCTCATTACCAAAGATTGATGATATAGCAGAGGTAGAGAGAAATAAATCCAAGTTCCATAAAAATCAGTCTAATCATTCCGAGAATATTTTTTCCTTTATTTAGAAAACTATTGAATTTGAGAAACGAATTCTTAGACATGGGTGTGCGATCGTTTTAAGATTATAAAATTATTGTAGGTTTTTTTTAAGACCTTAGAAGACGGAATTATGTTTAGAGTGACAGATTGTGTGTGTGATTTTTAATAACGTATTTTTTACAAGCCTCAACCAATGAGTGCAGCACAATATTTGTTTGAATTATAATGTTTTTTTAAAATGGTTTGACGCGAAAATGGCTGTATCATCCTGAGAGCTTGTTAATTGAAAATACAAACACACATTGTTTATTTAAAAGAGTCCAATCTTTTAGTGTAAACGTATTGTCGTGTGTGAACCTGCGATTTTTTATGGGTATAAATGGACTGTATTGTTTATAGAATCTTAGAAAGCGGAGTTTTGTTTGTAGTAACAGATAGGGTTTTTTAAATATATGGAGTTTGTATAACATGATGTTTAATAAATAATGTTGGATTATGCAGTGCATATCTTTTTAAATACACTCGACACCAGCTGCGATTACTCACTCTAAGATGTGGAGTATCTTACTATGACACGTGGTGCCAGGTTATGGAAAATGGGAGAGAAATAGGCTTGCGTAAACACCGTGTATAAATGGTTAGACACACCCATTCTACTCGTTCTAGGCGTCTTCAAGGAAGTCACGTTGCCATACCAACGGCAGTCAGGTTGCAAACTATGGGCGACCAGGGGGGGGGGGGCGCTTGCTCCTTCCCTTGAATGTAATTCGGATGTTGAAATTGTAGAAATATTTTATAAGAAAAAGTATTGTATTTGAAGTAGGGTTATATTTAAGCTTACAGCCTATTTTACACTGATAACTATAAGAAATAGCTTTTTGTCATATATAAATTAATGTTAAATATGCAGTTTTGCAAATTGTATATAGATATAGGCCTATAGAATGTGAAAATTACAAATGTATGTAATTTAAAAAACATAATTAGTAGTAGTAGTAATAGTAATGTAATGTAATAATAATAATAATAGCAGTAATAATAGTAATAATAATAATAATAATAATAATCGTTTATATTAACTGTTGAGCATATGTCTACATAAGCTGTAGAATAACATAATGAGAGCAGCATATTTACACTTCAAGTTACAGTTTTCAACGACATCTATTATATCTCTAACAATAATATTTGTTTATTGTTATATAAAATTGTGCAATTAACTGTGTATTGTTCTAATAATAATAATAATAATAATAATAATAATTGTTTAAGTGATGATCACGATTAAACAACCAGGTATATCTCTATGTCAAAATTGGTTATACAAAATTACAGAATTGAATACATAATTATAAAATAATACAGTGGATCCTACAATTTTATACATCAACATAAATTCAAATTGTAGGTTTCAACAAGATCAGCTACTAAACCTCTTTGCCTTGTTTAGGCATGTAAGAATTGAGATGTACCTATGGGAATGTCTGGGAATTTTATAAGATATATTATTAAAAAAATATTCACTTTCAACTTGGAAAGTTAAGATCTTCTGTAAAAAATACAGTAAAAACTGCATAACACGGAACCTCTATAAGAAGGAAACCTGTAAATACGAAAAAAAAGGTCCCCAGAACGGACCGATTTTATACCTGAAAATGACCTGCTTAAGGCGGAAACTTCCTTAACGCGGAAACTGAACACCATTTAAAGACCAACGAGATGTTTTTATTCTCAGCAAGACGGAAATTTCTTCCTTTATTTTTTTCGCTCGCAAGAAAACAATCTTCTTCTTCTTCTTCTTCTTCTTCTTCTTCTTCATGCCCCTCACCGCTTGTATGGTAGCAGTCTTGGGCAACGGTCTGAAAACATTGAGGGCTGGAAATTCGCGCACTAGTATAAACAGCACAATATTTTGTTCCACTTCACTTCACTGTCACTATAACACTGCAATGATGAGGGATGATATCAAAAGCGAAGTTCACACTGTCGAGCAAATCCATAGAGAATCCACATAATAGAGGGGGAAGGTGATGAAAGTAAAGAGGGCAAGGAGAGAGGAAATGGAACCTTTTTCGAAGGAGTCTGTGAAAGAGTGCCTGACGTTGTGTATTCCATAGCGGGCATTGAAAAAATAAATGGGTGGGGGTTTGTTTATGTTCTCCACAGGTACAATTGGGAGAGGGAGTTTGGTGAATTCTTGCCAGATGATCGTTTGTGGTCACGTGTCCCGTTCTAAGGCGTAGGATACAAGTGATCACTTCACGAGGCATTTTTAGGTGATGAAACCAGGGTCGAATAGGGAGTTTATCGTTGAACCATTTATAAGTAGTGGTTTTTGCCACTGCGGCATGAGCCCAATTTTCCCACTGGGAATGAATTTTTTTTTGACCCGAGGTAAAAGATCAGTATAGGCAAGTCGGATAGGAGAGGGGGAAGGAACGTCCACAGCTGTTTTGGCATAAAGATCCACTAGGTCTTGATAAGGATTAAGATTGCTATGCGCTTTGACATAAGTGAACTGTACTCGTTGGTCGTTGTGGTGGAGGTGAAAGTACTCCTGTAAAATTAAGGTGGGAAAGAGTTGCAAACGATAAGCTGCCTTACCACAACGAGCGATCGTAAATAATACACTGAGGGCATCTGTGAGAATTAATGCAATACTGTAAGTGTAACACGCCTCTGTTGCCACTCGCTTATCGGTAACATTGTCGATATGAAAGAATGCGCTACAATACTCATAGCTGTTACGATTCCGTTTCTTTCTTTCATCTCTTACCCTCTTTCTCCACCTTTCTTTGTCTATTTCTCCTCTGTTCTTTCGTCATCTTTCTATTTTTCTTATTATCTCTCTTTGTTTGTTTCTTTTTTCTTCACTTTTATCTCAATCTTTCTTCATTTCTCTTATTCCATCTTTCAATCTTTCTCTTTCCCTCTATGCACATCGCGCTACGACGCCTGGGGTCCTGGGTTCGAATCCTGGCATGGATGTTTGTGAGGGTCCATTTTAATCGCTTTTTGTGCCACTTTTCGCTAATTTGCGAAGATGGGGATGAGTGATGATATGATGAAATTGATGAATGTATCGCATTTTTATTCATGTACGTACATACATTAGTACCCTACATTATAAGTAATGCGAAATGTAAATCTGTCTTTTCATTATTTCCTGCAGCGCTCTATAGTGTATTTAAAGTCAACCCTGTATAAGAAGGAAAACTGTTAAGACCGAAAATTTTGCTCGGAATCATCATGTTCCGGGATAGACAGGTTTTACTGTATATCCTTTTCATTTTTCTTCTTTCTTCTAAGGAATACATATTCAACTGTGTTAACTATTCAGAGTAATGCTGGTCATAGTAATTTTTGATGATAATAATAGTAATGGTAATAATGGTAATAACAATAATAAAAGTTTCTGTGACTCTGCCCCCACACTGGGAAAAAATCCTGCAGGTGCCATTATTGCAAGCTCTTTACAAATCAGGTTGATAACTAGAGAATCTTCTTTGCACTTTCATTCCACAATTTGTAATTGACTTTCCTTCTGTATTGTATCTTCGTCTATGCTTGAGGCTACGCAGATAGCATAGCTAGCCTGCAATATACGCTACTGCTCGACACTTTGTTAGATCTTCGTGTGTTTGAATACAAAACCGTTAGGATCTGTAAGACTTGTGATCACCAACTTTTTGGTATACCCTCGTATATCAGAATTTGTAAACATTTTACGCGCGTAGGATTAGAAGCTGCATAAAAGGACTTTGCTTGCTTCTGCTTACGCGGGGTAGTAAGAAATCTACAGGGAGCGAGAAAGAGAGAGAGAGAGAGAGAGAGAGAGAGAGAGAGAGAGAGAGAGAGAGAGAGAAAGAGAGAGAGAGAGAAAGATGAAGAAAAAATGAACTAAAGATTTTAAAAATTCTTCTTAGGTCAAAGAGACTTGGTAAGTGATCTACACACGGTCTTCCCCTTTGCATGCGCATAAATTGTTAATTTAGGAAATCACCAGAAACTCTCCTTCGCAGGATCAAACGGAATATCTTCCCTGGAAGCGAACGTAGGCTGAAACAGATTTCTATATTTCTTTATTCTAATGGCTGCTAAAAGATGAAAATCGAGGACGGGTTTTTTCTTGTTCCAACGTGTAGTGTCAAAGGGTGGGGCACCGGAAATATTTCTCGGAAACATATTTTCTTATTCGAGTCTGTTTTTGTTCTCTGAATAACAAATATTGAAGAACGTAAGTTTGCCTGGAATTGTGGAGTTGAAAAAGAGGTATAAGGGAATTGGGAATGTTTTCAGCTAAATTGAATTTCAAGGAAATTTGCAAACCGTATGTTGGTGAAGTGAACATTATGTAATTAATGTATATAATTGATAAAAATACATAATTGGACAAGTACGAGCATGCTTGATGAATTGATTGGTTTGGATCATTTTACTTAACTTTTTTCTGCCAATACTGGCTGATCACAAAGTTGAAGATGAGTGATGATATAATTAAATAGATGAAGAGGCATTCTCAGAACCAAAACGTCAAAGATAGTAACATTACACATTTACGTATATCTCTTGTCCAGTCTTACGAGAAAGCGACCAATCCAGCACGATAAGAAACACAGCAGCCTGTAGAACGAGGTGCGCGCAGCACATCCTCCCGCGACGTCGTAACTCTGGGCACCAGCGCTGTTGTCTGGTTCGTCTGCGGCGTATTCCTAGCTCCCCACTTCATTTGCCAGCATGTAGAGCGCCCGCCGCAAGACTGGAAAGAGCTATATTTGTGTCAATTGATGCATTCAAAGTGAAATGTTGTTGTGTTTGAAATGACCTTGCCTGATCTTCCGCATCAATGCACTTTTAGTGCATCGCACAGAACACCAGTTGATAAAAGTGCCTTTGTATGGATTTCTGTATATATTTTGACGCACCAAAAAGCGCATCATTTGCAGTTTCTGCACGTTAATGTGTTATTGGAGTCAACACATCTGTGTCAATTGACACGTTTTCGGTTCTGTGTGCACTCACAAAGAACACCCCTGCCTAAGTCGAGATTCGAACCCGGTACACCTGCCTTCGTAGCGCGCTGTGCTAACCACTCCGCCACAGAGAACGGCCAAACACACGCTCACACACAACGCCAACATACTTTTTGTACAGCTGAAACTTCGGTTGGTAATGTCTGTACTTCAGAACTCTTAAAAATCAGAAAATTCACACTGTATGTATGCACTCATTCAGTGCAAATACAGGGGTTGCCACTACCATGTATTTTTAATGTAGAAAAACGATTGTAGGCAAGGACACACCAGGCAAAAATACCGACATATAGATTGGCTTATCCGTTTCCCCTAAATAACGAACGTATCAACAATCATATACAGGGTGTACGTACCACAAGTGATAGCTCAAACTGAAACGGTGGAAAGTACTCCACAGTAGAAGCAAAAAAGGTCTCAGTAAACATTGAGTCGCAGAAGAACAGTTTGCGAGATAATTGCGAATGTATGGTTGCGATTCACCACTGACTGGATTGTTTATAAACACCGTACGCTTCTCGCGTGTGAGATGCCATAGTCATACTTAGTAAAAAACAACAGAATTTATGACTTCACCTCGATAGACTGTCACGAGCCGGAAATAAAATGCCGTGTAATCAAAAACGCCAGCAATCCCCGGGTGACGAGAGGTCGCCGGAGGAGTCCTGGTCGAGGGAGCGAAGCGCGAAGTGTGTTGCGAGTGACAGTGTTAAGTCGGTCCATTTAAAAGGTTTGGGAGAACCCACTGAGGACACCTTCGATGGACCGACAGAGCGCCACGTCGTGACTCAGCCGAGGAACCGCGAAGGAAATCAGGTACAGTGGTGACACTTTGGGTTTTATCATTGTCAGTGTTTAGATATCTTGCTGGCTCGTGCGTGATCTCCCCCTCCCCCCTCACTTGTGCGATTCTATTAAATATTGGTAAAGAGCAATGAGCGTAATTAATTCCATTCTTCATACAAACATCCTCTTGCAGCCAAGCAGTTTAAGCCGGCGAACGGCCTTAACGTAACAAGACATTACTGTTGCTTTCGTTACCGAGAACTTTTGTACTGTACAGTATGTTACAGTATGTTCAGTTTTAAAGACTGAAACCTCGGAGTGCGCAAGGAGATAAGCGTACAATGTGTACAAACAACCAAGTCAGTGGCGGGTCGTAACCATATATTCGCAATTATCTCGCAAACAGGTCGTTTACTAGCCCATACTTACTGATACTTTTTCGCCTCTACTATAGTGTGCTTTCCACTGTTTCAATTTGCGCTATCATTTATGGTACATCCTGTATGTATGTACAGTGGTGGAAAAAGGTCTTCCCCATATTACCTCCCATTTCATGCGATACGGCATTGGGAGAGTCATTATTCATCTTAGCAACCCAGAAAACTATCGATTCCACATTAATGTCGGGCGTTTTCGATTATTTTTACATGTCATCCCCCCACCCCCTCACCTAGGGGTGCCAGGGGTGTCTTACCCCCACAGTATTTCTTTCGAGATTGCAAGTGATACGTGTACTATAAGTTTGGTTGAAATCGCTCCAGGCGTTCGAGAGTTATGCCGGAACAAACACACACATACATCAATTTTTATATATTAGAAAGAAAGGAAAGATAGATTACGATCCTGATGACATCTAAGGTGAATAGAATTACTTTTGGCACTTAACAGGATAAAATATTATCCAGATTTGGAATTTTGCACCGTCAAGTGGAACTAGAAATTCAGTAAGATTAATTCTCAACATTTAAATAGCGTTCATCCAACTTTAGTGAGACTTATGCACTATTTTCATGTCAAATTATGTTGTCCTCTATCGGAAAACCGATTACGAGAAAGAGGCGCTTATCAATTCGAGACTGAACCGAGACTCTCTCAAGTCTCGTCTCGATTCATCGCTAAAAATCACCTAAGAATGCACATTCTAGGTGTATCTTCTGCACTTAAAAGCCCTTTCGTCCAATTTGTTGCTTTGCCGCGCTAGTGATCGATTGGAAGTTCCCGAGCCAATAGGAATCGAGAATAATGACGAGCGAATGGGAAGCAGAGAAGCAACGCTTACGTACGCGGTGTTGCAACATCGTAGTTTAATTCCTACTTTTCTCTAGATGTTTTGTTAAACAGGATGGTTTTGTACAATGTTCAAGGTACTTTTTGTTGTGTTCTGTGTGCATTTGTGCATTCCCTGTAGCTTATTCGTGGCCTAGCTTCCTCGGGATGTGAGGTTTGACAGTTGCTAGCTACAATATCACCTGGTTTATTCCAAAAAGGTCAAAGTTCTGCAAGCGAGGGAAGAACAAGACTTTAGGCAAAACAAGGTTTTGTCTTGGTTTTATTGTATTTCTTGAGTTGTAAACGCAATACTACATTCCAAAAGGCTTGATTGATTAATTTGGTTTATTTTAATTCGCTTTTCTACCACTTTTGTCTAATCGTGAAGATAAGGATGGGTGCTGATATGATACAATTGATAGAGGACACTCACAAAGAACATCCATGCCCAGGCCGGGATTCGAATCCGGGACCCCTGTGCTAATGATTCCAACACGTAGGTTGGCTGTCCGTTTCTAGTGACGCAACTGTATTTTTAAGCTACTACGAACTTAGTGACGCAAGAAAGGAGTTCGAGTTTGTTTTAAGTATACTTTATATAGGTTAATCGGGAATAGACCTACAATTCTAGGGTGTTCGGAGAAAGGTACTTACTTCACAAATTGCGATTTCCTGCTGCTTACATTTAGGTACCACTGAATATTTGCTATTAAAAGTATAATCATAAATAACTGTTGTAAAATTGAATGTTTTGGACTAAGTGGTTTTCCGAACAGCTTAGAATTCAAAGTGGGATCCGAATCACTATGTGTCTCCACCGGGTATCGAACCGGGACTCTTTTAATACAAAGCGACGACGTTGCAACAACGACATGGCAAAAACGCAGGATAAATATAAATGGCATACATTCATAATAATGAAAATTAATACCTCCTTCTATTAAGGCGGGAAAATGACTGAGTTCTAAATTGGCATGGTGCACCATTGTCTAATCTATATGGATTGAATTTTTATAGTACGGGCACATCAGCACATAGGCTATTTTCCCCGGTAACCTAAATGAAACAAAACTGATGCTCCTCAAAATAAAATTAAATATGTTAAAAACTTGCTTACTATTTCTCTTAAAACTATTTCATTATTCAGTGCTCGAAGAAAAGTAAAACTACACTGACTCTGAACATTAAAATCCCTTTACTTAAGTTAGAAGCTGAGGCTGAAAAGGGCCATCAACGCGCAGAAGAAGCAACACAGGACAACACGACCCCACAAAGGATTATCCTGGCCGTCGGTTCAGACGCCATAGTCTCGTTTGCCTACGTGGTGGAAGTGAGGTTGGCATTTGGCAGCCTTACCAGAAGGTAATCCCTTACACCTCGCCTAACGTAGTCTATCAGCATATCCAGGGGAAGATGTATTAAATTTGTTCCCATAGGCTATTCTTTGTTTTGAGCCTTGCCGACATCAATAATATTATCATTATCATCATTATTATTATTATTATTATTATTATTATTATTATTATTATTATTAAGATGGTACTTCACTTCTACTAATTACATGCTCTGTATTGATTGATTGATGTTTCAAGCCCACTTTATGTACAGTAAGGATTATCGGGACTGGACCTACAGTTTAAAGTGGGATCCGAACCACAATGTGCATCCACTGGGTATCGAACCCAGGACCCCTTCATCGATTATTAAAATTCCATAATAGTAGAGTCATCGCCTTGGAATCAAGGGGTCCCAATGGAGGCACATAGTGGTTCCTATACAACCTAAAACTGTAGGTCCAGTCCCGAGTAGCATTACAACAACAATTCTAATAATCGATAAAGACCATCCCTTCTGAGCATAACTGTACACTACATTCAATTATTAACGCCTCAGCAGTATAATGATACAAATCCATTGGCACAGCTTCACTTAGTACATTGCTGTACAGATAAGGAACTCTTGACAAGAGTGGATAGGTGGGGGAGTGTCACGTGCTGTTCCCAGAACGCCAGAGGTCAAACTACTTCTTGACCTTTAGGTAGGGTGTGTTAATCGTGTCACCTATCACACACGCACGTGTATTTACCGCTGCCCTATCGGGAAAAGAGAAATCAATGCGACATTGTTGAAACAAATTCAATGTAACCTGGATGTCCAGGCCTGGAATTGTGCGTATTTTTTCTTTATTAACTTTTAACACACTGACAAAGTTGTCTGAGAAATTTTCAAGGTTAAAGAGATATTGATTGGTCATTTTATATTGCTTGTCTGTCAAGATGTAAAGACGAGACGATCGACATTCAGTGTAGCAGAGACTACCCTCCCTCCCTCCCCCCTCCCCCTCCCCCTCTCTCTCTTTCTTCTTCTCTCCTCTTTCTCTTCCTTTTTTGTTTCTTTCCTTCTTTCTCTCTCTCTCTCTCTCTTTCTCTCTCTCTCAGAGAGAGAGATGAGAGAGAGAGAGAAAAAGAGAGAAAGAAAGAGAGAAGAGGAGAGAGGGGGAGAGAGAGGGGTGAGGGGGAGGGGGAGAGGGAGAGAGAGAGGAAAGAAGAGAAAGGAAAAGATCTCTCTCTCTCTCTCTCTCTTCTCTCTCTCTCTCTCTCTCTCTTTCTTTCTCTCTTTCTCTCTCTCTCTCTCTCATCTCTCTCTCCTTCTCTCCTCTCTCTCTCTCTCTGAGAGATAGAGATATATATATATAGAGAGAGAGAGAGAAAGAAAGAGCGAGAGAGAGAGAAAGAGAGATAGAAAGAGAGAGAGAGAGAGAGAGATCTCTTTCTCTCTCTCTCTTTGACACACTTTTACGGAGTAAAAAAATCTCTCTCTCTCTCTCCACATATATACTCACACAGCCCCGCACGCACGCGCACACTCCTGACTGGCATGCAAAACAACGTGGATTCCATTTCCGGGCCCACGTGGCAGAGTGGTTAGCACATCGCGCTACGACGCCAGGAGTCCCGGGTTCGATCTCTGACCTAGGCATGTGGACGTTCGTGGGTGTCCATTCATCAATTTCATCATATCATCCCCATCTTCGCAAATTAACCGAAAGTGGCACAAAAGCGAAGTGAAGTAAAAGAAATCAATCAATCAATATCTCTTTCTGAAACTATTTCCGGGGTAGGTGATATGTTCACTATTATTCCTTCATGGAGTTCCCCTGGAATATAGGCAAAATTTTCTTGACTGCGTAGGCACACATTGCCATTTTGCACCCTTCAATGTATATGGGAGGAAATAAAATTATCTAAAATTCTTGGAATTCGGACATTTTTGTGCCGGGCATTTTGGTGCCAGACATCTTGGTGCTCTAGCATTTTAGTGCAAGACATTTTGGTGCTCTAGCATTTTGGTGCAAGACATATTTCTAGCATTTTTCTCTTTGCACACCCTTTTATCTCTCATTCCTAATTCACTGTCAGTGACTGTATATGCTGAGTCTTCTTCATCACATAGAAAATGGATATCTAAGCGAATGCCTCTCATGGTGGGAAGAAACCAATTCATGACGGATTTCTGTGCTTAAATTGATTTGTTGTTTTAAGTCTACTTTATGCACAGTAAGGCTAATCGGGACTGGACCTACAGTTTAAAGTGGGATCCGAATCACTATGTGCCTCCATCGGGAATCGAACCCGGGATCCCTTGATTACAAGGCGACGACGCTACCACTGCGCCATCAGGGAGGTCACTTCTGTGCTTAAAAGAAAAGGCCAAACATGATAAGGTGCACTGGCAGTGCTTCAGAAGGAGTGTAAGACCCGCGTCTACTTGGTAAATTATGAATTTCTGAAACTCGTGAAGAAATACGAGGTGTGGCTAGAAAAAAACCGGATCGATGTTGCTGTCGACAAACGGCAAGCGCGTCAAGGTCAAGCGGTGCATGAGTGTATAACGTGATATCCCGTCTATCGACTGTGTGATTTCCCAGGGTACGCGGCGATCAGTTCCGCTGTAGCTTGTGGACGAAGTAAACCGTACATCTGTGCTCCGTCGGAAAAATATTAAGTGTGAAAGTGTAACAGCGTATCAATGTGAAGTTTATTATGATACTCGGAAAATGCGCCACAGAAACTTATGGTTTGTTGAAGGAAGTGTACGGAGATAAGTGTTTATCACGCACGCAAGTGTTTGATTTGTTTCAAAGTTTTAAAGAGGGACGAGAAGTGATCGCGGACGACTTGCGTCCTGGACGGCCTTGCACGTCAAAAACGGAATCAAACATTGCAAATGTCAGTGAACTGATTCGATATCCGTGGGATTGTGTACGTTAATTTGGTACCCGAAGGTCAAACTGTCAACTAACATTATTACATTACGGTGCTGACGACACTTCTTGAGCGAGTAAGACGACGACGAGCTGATTTGTGGAAAAGCAAGTCATGGATTCTTCATCAGGACAATGTTCCTGTCAGGGAGTCGTAACGTAACGAAATGGAACGGTATTTTCAATTACGGTTTCCGTTACGTTACAACCAGAAACAGAATAACTTTTTTCATGAACAGAAACGTTACCTCAGGTATATGAACATTACGTTACAGGTGTGCATAACGGTACCGAACCATAACTGATCTGTAAATCAGTAGGTCGTTAGGTGACGCTTTAACGTTACATCCATTGCCGGCAACCAGTAACGTTACAGGGTAAGAAACAAGTTCGTCACGATTGACTAGTAACTTTAGTGTGTGTGGAAAGTGATAGTAACGTTACAATTAACCAGTAACTTAATTGAGGTCACGACTGTAAAAACGTTACACTCTTTGCTTCAAAGCAACAACGTTATTTATAGCTGGTATCATACAGACGTTCCGATGTGCAATACCGTGTCCGATGCCGTGTTCCGGAGAGAATAACATAGGTCTCTCGTATAATTGTGCTCGTTACTTTTGTAACGTTACAGTTCTTTCCCTCCACAAAAGTCTGTTTCAAAAAAGTGATACACATATCCGTTACGAATAGCAAATACCGTTATCGAAGGCGTTTTCGAAGAAGCCTCACAATTATGATCGGCAGCATACTAACATTACAGTATTTTGACATTTTGAAAGTCATTAAATTATAATACGTATTTTCGTTTTGGATGTCAGTGAAAAAATGAAATTGTAAAACAAAACGTTTGAAAACATCCGTAAACATGATTCGGCGTGACAGAAGTTCTGGTTATTGGAATTTACTGATTAACTATGTATTTATCACAAATATATTTATTTTCTGCATACTAAATCACTTTACGTGGATTTGTTCTAATTTGATTATCTATGCAAGATGAATTTTAACATGTGCGTTCACTTTATACGATAGAAAACAAACGTTTGTTGTAAGAAAACGTTTATGTATATCTTTCTCTCCCTCTCTCGCTCTCTCTTTTTCAGTTTACATGTGTTACATCAATAAAAAAATACAGTATGTTTGGCGATGAGAATGATTCATGCTTAGATTAAATTGCTGAAGGACGAAACATAAAGGACCAACCAAGGAATCATCTGTGCTACGCGTTCATCCACGTAAGCGAGAGGCAAGCTTTTTCCTATCGGAAGACGAAAAATAATTATTTGCTGCACGACCTTGATAAGGCGAACTGAACCACAAGGAAAGAAACCTGTGCAGACCCGCAACTCCTGTGCACTGTACTACCGCGTGGAGGGGAGGGGGAGAGTTGACCGTTCTTCCTTATGGGCCGAGCTGAAGAGTAGAAGCGAAGCTGCGCGGGGACTTTTCGTCCAAGGTTTTTTCCCTTGTGTTCGCTCGTAGCAGCAGCAGCACCACGCAAAATCGGAAAATGTGAATCCTCAAACTTTGTACACGTGACCTTGGGTCACGAAGTAGCCGAGTAGACAACGCCCTGGGGCGATATGAAAGGCACTTTTAGCAAGTAGAAACTACGTAGAAACGAAACGTTAGATGGAATTGTTGTACGAAACAAACGAAACCGCGTTTGTGCAACTGGTTTGTGGCTAGACAGGGCCATTGGACTCTCAAGAAGGCAAGAATTGTATGGGAAGTGATTCTCAAAACTAAGCGAATAAAAGGACAGTATATTTTATCATTTACAAGGGCCCTCATCCGATTACAATTTTGAAAATTACTTTCAGTAATTCTTGTCTTCTTGGACAGGAGGTTCATTAAACTTTTTGGTGTAGAAACAGACAGAGCGCCCACCTACCACGTTTGAAAGAAGAGCATAGGCAGACATGAAAGTAATTTTCAAGTACGTAAGGACGACAGTCGACGTGAACATTGAGCAACGCGTGACTGAGAAATACAATCGTAACAAAGGACAGGATTCTTCAAGAAACAGTAATTTTATAAAACTTCCTATCATTAACTCAGTTCATCCTTTTATCCTCTTTTGTTTGTTATACTTTTGTATTATTCTTGTTTTATATCGCTTTTCTGCCACTTGTAGATAATCGCGACGATGAAGATGAATGATGATCATATTAAAACTATGAAGGGATGCTTACAAAAAAAAACCAGCCATGCCCAGGTGTCTACTCGAACTTGAAATGTTTGGTAGAAAAAACCAAACAGTCGTTGAGTGGACCACTCAACGACTTCGGTCTTCGAGGCTACGGTTTCAGTTGCAACATGCAGTATAATTACGTTTCTACTACTACTACTTAAAAAGCCCCCTTGATACATGAGATACTACAAATAATTTCAGGCATACCCTCGAATTTTGATTGCCTGGCACTTTTTTAAACTAAGTAATGAAGTCACGTTTATATTCATATTAGGCCTACGACTACCTCGAACTAAAAACGCTTGTGAAATACTGTGTATATGTTATCCTTCTGAAGTGAGAAACTTCATATTCTGCTAAGAAAATATGCATGAAAAATTATATTTGTAGCTACTACTTGAAGAATTCAAATTATTATGATGGAATTTCAACTTACGTATACTCTGCATATAATGTGTTATCGGAGAGGAGTTTTTGTCTCGCAGTCAATTTATTTTTAGTTGAGGAACTCGAGAGTAAGTTGGAAATATTTAATGACCCACGTTGTGGTGTGCTGTTCGATTAATCAGAATTGGAGTGAGAGAAATTTGTAGTTAAGGTCATTCAACACGTCAATTTGTAACTGTGAATGCAAGTTTTCTTTGATTTAGCGGGAAATCAGTTTGCTATTGTTGTAAGTAATAAATTGAAACATATATATTTTCTGCTCGAGTAGGAATCCACAGCCCTTATCCAATCAATCAGTTTCTGTGTTTGAAACTTCTGTCTAGGAAAGCTACATACAATTTACTTTTAATAACAGCAGATTCAAAATAACCTATCCATTCTTGTCTTGCAAGTATGTTTGATTTGATTTGTTATATTTAACTTTGGTTTTCTGCCACTTTTGGCTAATCGCGAAGACGAGGATGGGTGATGCAATGACAAAATTGATGAAAGGACATCACGAAGAAAATAATGGAAACAATACACAGGCTGGGATCTGAACTCGGGACCTGTGGTGTCGCATTGTTCATGAAATAAAAACATAACATGTACAGTGACTCAAATTAGTAATCGAATATGTAGCATTTTGCTGCATTTCTTCACAATATTTCGAAATTAACAACATGTACATAAATATAAACGATAGTGAAATATTTATAGGCATTTATTAAAGCTATATTCATATATATATATATATATATGTTACATTTTTTCTTTTTTAATTTTGGGTGCGTCAGCACTTAGGCTATTTTGCAACCGCCACGTTATACGGGGTCCAGCCCCTTACCATAACAAATAACGTAACTGTAATATCGAATAACTGAAATATTAAAATATTCTGACTTAGGTTAAAAGCTGAGGCTCTAAAGGGGCACTCAGCACACATGACAAAAAACAGAACACACAGAATTATACTGGCCATAGGGTCAGTCGCCAGAGCCTCGTTAGTCTGCAAAGAGCAGTCCAGGGTGTACTACGTGGAATGAAGTTGACGATTGGGTGTACTACGTGGAAGGTCACCCCTTACACCCCTGTTACGGTTAAAAATCTGAGAATAGTTATTTATGTTTTGGTGTGAAAGAAGAGATCACTTTAATATTCAGACAAATCGTGAAAGCCTTCTGTTTCTGTTAAGCTACGTTTCCATTCAGACAAGTTCCAGACTCATGACGTGCAACATGTGCCGGCGCATGTTGCGCGTCATTTAGTGTACTCGTACTGCTTCCAATTCAAAACTACTTCTTCAAAATACGTCCGCAACAACACTGGAGTGCAGGATCGCAGTGTAGCGTTATGCAGTGCTTTAGAGTAGTCAGTGTTCCTTCTCTTGTATTGTAATAATTTGGTGGTGATTTAACTTGGGTAAAGATGAACAATAAAGGTATGGCGGGTTTTGTGGTTATGGCAGGCGCGTATCATGAATTTCTAAAAAAAAGAGGCGAAAACAACCTAGATGGTGGATTAGAAGTTTGCTAGCAAAAAATAACTCGTTGATGAGAGACTTACGTCTTCAAAGTGGATACGAAAACTTTGTAAGAATGACTGCAAGTGATTTTGCATTGTTATTAAATCTTGTTGGACCACATATTGTAGTCGCGTCGTCTGTTTCTACTCTAGTTCGTATGCCCCAGGAAATTGCTGCAGGCTGTTTCCATTGTCCGCCGCGCACGTTGTGCGTCTTAATCGTTTGGGGTAATTTTGTCCCCGGCACTTGCGCCGCGGCATGTTGCAGACAGTTTCCATTTCAACAAATGCTTGGCACATGCAGCGTCGCATGCCGCGTGTCTCTGTTGCGCGGTAAAATTTGTGGTAATAGAAACGAGACTTTACATAGTTCTTTTATCGGTCAACTACAGTGCGGGGAAGAAACAATTCATGCTATTTCCTAACTACGTCTGTTACCAGTAGCTCCATTGCCCCTGACTGAAGTACGAGAAAAATGGGTAACAAAAACAAAATACATTTGACGAACTGCAGCTATTTATTTTTACCTAACCAAAGGGTGCAGGTACAGGGAAATTGAAAATGTTAAGTACATGTAAGAGTACCGTGGGTGACGCAATAAAACGTAATGAAAAGGAAAATGAGGTAGATTCCGTATCTCAGAAAATTCAACCAAGAGAAATAGGAGAACGAAATGAACGAGCTTCAGTATGAAAAATCAAGACCCTTTCCTCACCCCCATCCCCTTCCCAAACCAAGGGCTCCGAAAGCAGCTGTGCAACTTGGAGCAGGCACTGGGACTGCTGTACGTTCAGTAGCGTTTGGTCCGAAAGCGAAATTCCTAGAAAAATGCCACAGTTCGTCCGCGACGGTTTAATGAGTTGCATTTCGCCCGAGCATGGCTGATGATGAGTCACACCTTGACTAACCGGTGGCAGCGGTGGAATTGCTGACTAGGATACCTCAGTTAACAACTTTTAAATCTACATTGCATAGACAGCGGAGTGTGGCGCAGGAGTGCAGACTCAGTCAAATCGTCGAGAGAGGGGTCCCGGGTTCGATACCCGGTGGAGGCACAAGTGGTTCGGATCCCACTTTAAATTGTAGGTCCAGTCCCGATTAGCCTTACTGTGCATAAAGGGGACTTAAAACTACAAATAAAATCGTTGAGAGGAAGTGAACTTGGATCCAGAAATTTTAGTCATGGCAGTCAACACTACTACTTCTAAGCAGCTCCCACAAATGACTGAGGTTAGAATGAAAGTTTGTCTTGTTTTAAGTTCACTTGTATGCACAGATAGGCTAATTGCGAGTGGGCCTACAGTTTAAAGTGGAATTCGAATCACTGTGTCTCCACCAGGAATCGAACCCGGCTAGAATGCAAGTGTTTTCTCATACTCAGATGGGAAGTTGTTTATGTTATTGTTTCACATAATTTGTAGATAGTCACACGTGGTCTGAGAAACAGAAAAGTCACACATAGCCTACGCATAATTCTCTCGAGGCAGTTTGTTGCAAGAACTTTGCTTGCAGGCCACGGACAATAACTTTCATGGGTAAAAAAGTGTAGCTTCCTGACGAAGTGTTCTCGACTTGCGAGCCACCTTAAATTGGCGTTAGCGTCCAATGTTTCGAGCGCATAGATTGCTCCCATCATAAGGTAGAGAGCATCCTGCTTAGAGCAATGTATGCGCTCCAAACGTTGGACGCTGACGCCGATATAACCTGGCTCGCAAGCCGAGAACACTGTTCGAATCTCCACAGGCATATAACAAAAATGCATCATACCCAAATGACACATCTGGCGTAATACCTAACGTGCCAAATTTTGGAAAATAGGGGCTGATAGCGTGTGTGAGAACCAGAGCGACTTAACTCTAATTTATCAAATTAATAGGAGAGGAAATAATGTATTCTTAGGAATATGACTCTTAAACGTGACTCCGCCTTACAGATAAGAATTAGAAGTGGAAAATGTCGATTTTCTCCAAATACTCTTCAGAGGATTTTTTTTTTAACGAAACTGAAAACAGAATTTTTGTAGTTACGTTCCTCTGATTCCCGTAGGACGATAGGTGAAATACATTTCATGAGCGATGTTTGAAAGAAGTTGTACGATGTCAAACATGTAGCCGACAGCCATGCTGTATGAAGAAAGCATATAGGATAAGCTCCAATCACACTTAATCTAGGCTCACAACAAAGATAGCGGCTGAGTGACCTAGCGTAATGAAAGGCAAAGAAAACAGTCAATCATTGGAAAAAAACAATTAGTTTCATGTTTAAGATCATTCTATCAATTAATGCAGTTGCTTATAAAAATAAAAAATGGTCCAAAATGCTTCAAAGTAATTGAAAATATGAGGCGTTGCGGATACGAAGGGCGAACTCAACAAAGTGCATTGTGATGGAAATGCGTTTCAAGTTGCCAGGCACAGTGCAAACTCCATAAAATCTTTGAAAATCACGCATGAAACATTCCGATCTACTGTTACCAAGTTTTTGTGGAGTTCGAATTTGAAACGCATTTCCCTCACAATGCACTTTGTTGAGTTCGCCCTTCGTATCCGCAGTGCTTCATATCGTCTCTAGGAAAAACCCAGAAAATTAATACGCCCATTCAAATTTAAAACCTTTATTTAGTAGTGGGGTTTGTGGTATTACCAGCTCAGGAAAGTATGAACCCCCCTCAAGCAGATTTGCTTACACTTAAAACTAGCTCAACATGCCCATATGAGTTTTTTGCTCAAGTGTGGAACCCTGTCTAATCCAAGATTTTTGTAAAAAAGCCCTCATGGACTCCATGAGAAAGTATGACCCCCCTCAGATTGATGAGGCTACACTTACAAAAGGTACTTCTGTGAGATTGTTGTCCATAAACTTGTTAAAAATATGCCCCTCTTGATATTTTTTTTTTTTTGGCCACACTTAAAACTAGGCCACACACACACACACATACACATACACACCTACATACACACACATATTTACTTCTGGTTTAAGTTCAATTGGATACCAGGTTCAATTTGTTTATCTAATATTAAAACAATGCAATTCTTCTAGAATTGCTCCGTGACTCTTTCATTTCTTACATCATAAACATATGATTTTTCACCTATGAGAATAACACTACATATGGTGTCATCAGGTAATGCCTCATGGAATTCACAGATAATTTTAATGTTTGTCCTGTTATTCACCACAACTTGTTTTCTTTTTGAAGCATTGATTACAAACATGGGTCTCTGTGCTTTGAATTCATCTGGTGTGTAATACATATCAGTATTGCCAGTAGTGACCCTTTTGAAGGATGTAAATGCCTCATATAATTTAAGGAAATCATCCTTGGACATGTCTAAATTGTAATTTTCTCTAGGAAATACCTCATTTCTGCCATTTTTAAGATATATGTTCTTGATGTTGCAGCTATCAAATTTACTTGAATTTTTTTCCTGATTATTGTGTCTTCCAGTCTGAAACAGTACCACCACAAAATCAGGCATGTCAAATTGAATACTGGAGAATGAATTTGTAGCATCAAACTCATAATATGTACCAGTTGCGGGCTTCTGTACACATTGATATGTATAAAATTGAAGAGGAATCTGTGGATTTTTTATTATATCAGCTTTGTATTTAAGAGCATAACTGGCCTCATACTCAACAACAGGGATTCTTAACTCCATAGTCTGAATAATGCATTTGCCTGCATCTGGTAGGGTATCAGGCAGAGCTTCTCCTGTAGGGTTTATTGCACTGTACCTCATCAAAGCATTGTTATCATTTGCAGCTCTTCTAAATGTAATTCTTAACCCACCCTTCCACATAATATCTTTGTAATCTGAGAAGAATCCTGGCAACAGGCGCATGGGGAACAGCACTGTGTGGTTCTTAGATAATATCTTATCACCAGCTTCAAATCCACCGATTTTGTAGTATGAAGCCTCGGTTTTGGATAATTTTAATGTGGCCAAAGCTGTGGAGGTAATGCCGGGATAATCCACTCTGTTTATAACAACGCCATGCTTTCTGATCTCAATTTCAGAGAATAGATGCGGCACAAAATTATCAACCAATCTTATATTTGAATTTGCCGGATAATCGGTACCATCGAGCTTTACAACATCAAATTTGATGTATAAATCTGCTCTGTGAGGGTGTATAAATCCATCCCCTACATCAAGATCAACCTCAATCTCTGTGTTGGGTTGATTTAAATTTGCAAATGTCCTCCTGTTTGGGGGGAATGATTGTAGCTCATAACTCTCAATATTTTTCATTTTTTTCTTGTATGTATTTTTATTTAAATATTAATCTCTATGATTGCAGTTGTTGTGGCTCCAGCAAAATCAACTAATTCTTCTTTTTCATTAGTGACCATCAATTCAATATAATCTATTCTATTATGACACACAGGAAAATATAATGTTGGGGATGGATTGTAGATGATGGGCTCCATGAATTCAGAATTAGGCTTGAATGTTGCAATAATGCCTGTTTGTTTGTGAGTGCCTATGCTATTTGATTTGGTGATCATACCCTCAGCCACATTACAGTGAATATTCAGAGTCTCTATGGCTAAGAATTTAGGTATATTCATAGCAGTGTGTTTGATGCCCGGTTCAAGTTTTGTGTTGTTCTCAAATCCTAACAGCTCTCCTATAGTACCCAGATCCACTGTCTCTGTAGCAGATACAATCTCTACTCTGTGAGTGACAGAATTTTGACTTAACACTATACCTCTGGGTAATTGAGCATTTAGAGTGGATAGATTATACTGCCCTGGAGTGATGACAATTTTTTCATCCCCAACTGCAATTTTGTTGTTGTGGTGTGTAATATTAGGGATCAGGTACATGCCATAAAATGCTCTGAGAGCTATTGTTTTGGGATACATTATGTCATCATGTAATTTGAGTTTCAATATTGAATTTTGGCTGGTGAGATGGAATACCCCCATGATGTTTCAGATACCACAAGGCTTTTTGAAAATCTTCAATTGATGGTTTATTTATTTGAGACATATATCTAAGAACAGATAAACACAAATGTCCGCAATTAACATCTTTGAAGTTTTGAACACGGGCATTATTGTAATAAAGATTAGCTGAATTTAGATATTTTATTAAATTTTCAGGTGGAACACCTCCAAATGAATCAAACACAAATGCCTCATCTTTTAAATATTTAAGATAACAAATCCAGTGAGTGCCCTGATTTTTGTACTCATCCAAATTAACAATGCCACACTCTTTGTTGAGTGGTTGTTCTGGCAAAGAATCAGACATGTACACACCTCTAAAATGTTTGATGCCCAGTGGCTTGATTAAAGCTTCAATATCTTGGTTTGTAAGCGACTCTTGTTTTTTTTTAATTTATTCATGGCTCTCTTAACACCTTTGCCCTGTTTCTCCATAGCCAGGTTATGGCGCTTCTGCTCATCTAATTCTGCCCTATTCTTCTTGGCATCTATTACTGTTTTTGCTATGGCAGCTAATCCCCCCGCCAAGCTCCCAACAGCCCCGAGAGCAGCTAAGATGGCAGGGATGGTAAATATGAAACCCCCCACATGTGATTTTTTTCTTGATTGCTGTAATTTTTTTAATTGGGGGGTGCTAAGTAACAATTTCATTCCATGACCCTTGGCAATACAAGAATTTTTTTTCTTGCGCTGCTTTTTGGTTAAGAGACTGTCAATAGTTTTAAGAGATTTGAGACCTGCATAAGGTATTTGATACATAACACCCTTGGCCTTCATTGTAGGTTTATTATATACATATTCACAACCCCCACCCCAGTTTTTGTTTGGTGCTCATAGCTATGGTGGTTCCCAATGCTGCTATTTTTTCACTTAAAGATGCATCTTTGCTTACAAATCTGCCAAATGCAGCCTCTTCTAATTTCTTATCTGCAACATGTCTCTTGTCAAGATCAGAATGTGTGTTGTATGCAATATCATGGTCTCTACAAGCAGCATCTAAGGGATTAACACCAGGATCACCTCTGTTTAATCTATGCTCCAATTTTGTGCCTGGACCACAATACTGATAGCCTGGAATGTGTAGTTCAAATGGCAGCTTGTTTATAATGTCATTAACAAGGCCCCGACCCTCAGAAATATTCCAAAATTTAGGTGGTAGAGTATTAATTATTTTTATAAGATATCCAATCCCCTTAGTGTCATTCACTATAAAATTAGACAATTTTGTGCTTATCATGTCCATAATTCCAACCTTTTCATTGTAAAAATTGTGGTTCCCAGCATTTTCCTCCCCAGCTATCACCAATAACCTATCTACAAGTTTCCTGACATCATCAACCCACACAAATTCTTTAGGCAGGGTGTTGTATTGTTTGATTCCACTGCCAGTCTTGATTTGTGACCATATGGGCTTGATTAAATTGTTGTATTTTGCTCCACTGCTCGACTTGACTCTTTTTTGTGTGGGATCATTGTTCTGGTATAGAGCATCTGATTTTATTAATATTTCTTTGTAATCCTCATAATCTTGATCTGTATAGCTGCCAGGCCTTTTCCTAGTCATCAGTTCCCACAATCCAGGTGTTCCGAGATACTTAACAAAAGCACCTTTTTCTCCAAGTCGAGATTCTGAATATACAATTATATCATCTCCCATAAATGTTACTCTGAAATTGCCAGTTCTATGTATGATGCTGCCATCAAGCTCTGTGTCAGCATATAAGCCAAAAACCTCATCTTTATTGTCTTTAGGTGTGGTTAAATATTTTTGAGCAAGAAGACCCAATTCAATAGGATCTTGACTAGCTTCAATTCTTCTAGGAGCAATAGGACTAGGTGTATGAATACTTGAAAGTGGGGTGAATGGATAATCTAATATGTTCCTTGCAGCTACAGGTACAAGCTCTGTGAGCAAATTTTGATTTTGCTCTGTAACAGTTTTGATATTCTTACCTAAATTATTAATAGCATCAATTACAGGCTGTTCTGTTTGTTTGTGTTTTTCATAAATTCCTCGGTTCTCTGATTTCCATCCCTTAAATCTTTTTACAAGATAATCTCTTAACTTAAGATCATCAATGATTGGCCTTTTCATGTTTATTTATATACGTCTCCACGTCTAGAAAATGTTTCAATGTCTAGAAAATTGTTGATTTTATTTCTGTATTTGCCACTATTGGGTGTTCTTGTCATATCAATTGTGACAAACCCATAACTGTCCTGGTTCCAGCACTTGCTGCAAATCTTGGAAAAATCATTGTAGCTCAAGTCCCCACCTACATATTCATCATGTATGTGTTTGAGGTTGGTATGGTCTTGATGAAATACACATATAAAATTGCTGTTGTCTCGGATCAGTTGCTTGGGTATTTTTGAAAAAGTCTGTGCCAGGTAGAAGCAATCAATGTATTTGTGCCGCCCCTGTGTAAAGAAATTTTTAACCTTGTTTTGATTATCCAGTATAATGTCATCAAACACAACAACAGAATTATCGAGACATTCATGAAGTGGCTTAACATCTGGTTCAAAAGTGGCTATATCCAATCCATGATATAGCCTCATCAGCTGCTGATATTTTACTTGTTCCAAGCTCTTAGAGAAGATATACAAGTGCCTGTTTTTCCAGTCTAACCAGTTGGGTGCCAATAAAAAATTATCAACCATTAGTGTAGTTTTACCACAAGCAGATGGCCCAACAATAAGACACCTAATATTATCAGGTAGCAAGTTGCCATTTCTCTTATTCTGTTGTTCAGGTTCTGGCAGCCTTTTTATAACATCCCAGGTGCTCATATTATTATTTTGTTTGCATCGATCCAGCTGTGTTCTGGAAGTCCTAGCCATTTGACAAGTAACTTGTTGCCTTTTCTGCGGATAATTTTTTCTATGAGATAAGTGTCAGGCTGTTTAGTTTTGCTGAGCTCTTGTTCATAGAACCTGCCTTTGAGAATTTCTCCTCGGTGTTCTTTTATTATATAAGTGTTAAGGGTCCCGGGTTTAACTTGAACCACTGTAAATAATTCAGTGCTCCAGTTTCTTGTAAAGCCTCTCTTGAATAAGTGCTTATATTTACTGATTCTTACTTGATCACCCACCCTGTATTTGGCCTTTCTTGTTGTTGGCTGATATTTAGGATAATAAACAGTGCTGATCAATTTTTGCTCATCAGATGAAGTTACTTCAGAGGGTTTCATGTTGATTGTGGAATGGACCGAGTTGTTATATTTATGTAGAAGTTCTGGAAGAATATTAATCCATTTATAATTACCTTGAAGTGTAAATTGTTTATACATAAGATTTTTTAAGGTTCTGTTGAATCTCTCTACAATTGAGGCTTTGAGATCACTGTAACTCGAATAATGTTTTATTGCCTGGCTTTTAATAAATTGTTGAAACACTGAATTATAAAATTCTTTGCCATTATCTGTTTGCAAATAGCGCGGGGATCTTCCACTCTGATTGATAATTGTTCTAAAAGCTTCTGTAACACATTTTCCAGTCTTGGATTTGAGTGGCACAGCCCAGGCAAATTTTGAAAATGTGTCTATTACAGTGAGTAGATACTTGTAGCCCTTGTTGATTTTGTCTAAGTTTTTCAACTGTCCACTTGCCATTTCAATCAAGTCGCTCTGCCATAAATCATCTATGCCCTTTGTGACTACTGGGAGTCTCTTAAAATTATGTCGGGCTTGTCTGTGTAATTCATCAACAATAATTTCTCTAGACATAATATGTAAACAAGAATATTGCAACTATAGGGTGTTCAGCAGCTGATACTGCAGGATTTTCTAAATATAATTTGTCCCCTATTTGTATTTTAAATTCCAAAGAGCCATCATCTTCAGTATAGGCTGTTTCCAATGTATTGGGATCTGTAAAATCCTCCAATTCTACACTGGTGATTTTCACTTTGTTATCAGCATTTGTTATTGATAAGGTAGGGTAGTGGTGTGCCTGTGGTTGAAGCCAATATTTGATCTTGATTGGTCTCAATGTGCCCCCAACAAAAAATTGGTAATAAAATTGTGCAGGGGACAGCATATATATTTTGCCACCTGGTGTAAATGGAAAATCATATTCTTTGTTGGGGATGCTGTACAATTCAAGAATTACTGTATGTTTAGGATTTTCAATTATGCCTGTTATTTCCTTTTCTGCTGTGAGCAATCTGCTTGTTACAGATTCAAGGTGCTCATTGATGGTCCTAACAACATCATCATGGCCTGGCTTTATTTTTATGTCCACAACAAGTTTTTTGTATTGTTGCACAATTTCTTGTAGCTGGGTGGCAAAAACAGACAGAGCATTTGCTTGATTGGATTCCATGGTCCCTAGCTGTTGCTTGATATTAGCTACAATTTGTTGCAAATTTTCAACAATTGCCAATTTTGAATTTTGAGCTGTAAGATCATGGACCTGTCTTCTGATATCCTCAAACAGGGCATGCAGTTCATTAATATGTTGATTGGTTGGAAGAGTGACCACTGTCTGTGTGAGATGTTTGATCTCTGCCTGGATATTCTTGATATCTTCTGATTTCAATATCCTATTCACTGCTCTCTTAATATTTTTAAGTTCCTGTGATGTAGGAAGATTTGAGACTGTATTTTGCAAAGATTCAAGTGCCAATTTCACAGTGTTTAATTCAGAAGCATGAGCCACATTTTGCATAGCATTTTGGAGCAGGGCTATATCTGCCTGAGTGGGTGTTGATTGTTGTAAAATTTCAAGCTTTGTTTGGATATCATCGATCAAGTGATGAAAATGAGATAGTTCAGATTCAGTGTTGAGGTTTTCAAGCTTTGTGATTTGGTGCTGGACACTAACAAGGGTATCTACAATACCGGGCAATCTGGATTCTAGTACATTTGCCAAATCACCTTGCACTGCTGCTATTGTACCTTCAAGATGGGTTATGGAACTTTGAATTTTTCCAAAATCTTCATATGTTTCAAGTTGCAGCTTAATATTTGCCACACTCCGAGTTATTGCATTCAAAGCATCAGAAGATGGCAAGTTGTTCATAAAATTTTCAAGTGTCTCAATTTTTTCTTTAACCTCGGCTATGGCATTGTTCAGAGGGTCCAGATTAGGTATCTGGAGTGACTGAATCTGTTCCTTTAGAGCGGAAATCACTAGATCAAAATCTTCTTGTGATTTTATGCTTTTGACAATTGTTTGGAGCTGTGCCTGGACATTATTTATTTGCTCTTCCAATTGTTGTTTCAATTGCTCAGAATTGGTGGCCTGGGTCTTAAATTTGGCTTGAAGAGCTGCAACAGCTTCTTCTAAACTTTGAAAATTATCTAATGTGGCCAGGTCAGTATATTTCTGAAGCAGCAATTTGAGTTCAGAATCAATTTTAAGAAGAGGGTCCATGCATTGTGATTGCAAATTTGTAATTTCTAATTGAAGACTGGCATTGAGTGTGGTTTGTAAAGCTTGTAAATCACTTCTTAATTTCTTGACTCTGACATCAAGCATCAGAATCTCATCACTGTGATCTTCATGTCTTGTATGGCCAAAAATATCATTAGGCATTTTGATTTAGTAGTTATTTATTATAGAGTATCTGATTCTTAATTCTATAAAAAAGGGTATAAGCTTGTCATATGATCCCGGGACCTCAATATATAAGCAGTCACCAGCAGAAACAGTATAAACAGTGTCAGAAACCATGTTTGAGTGCTTAATTCTATAAATATTTCTCCCTACTGAAATTTTAACATCACCCTCAGGGGTTGTAATAAATTGCAATTGCCCACCTACAGGTAAATGGTAATGATTTAAATTATTGTTGAATATGTACAATGTTTTGCCTGTCTCATCATCAATATCTGTAAGTATGCTGTTCAGATGAATAATTAACAAGCCACTCAGTTTAGACAGCATATCAGGAGAGGCTTGTGGTGTTGGCAGCTCCATAATAGCCCGTTTTTTGAACCCAAATAAGTTCATAGGCATGTTTATTTATTTCAAATCATGCTCTGTGCTTGTGCATTGATTGCCATTTTTCAAATCACAATGACCCCATGGTAGAGTATGTATGCCACATGATAAAATGCATCTCTTATCATCATGTGGGTCCAGAGCCACTTTTCTTACAACATTTGAAGTCAATAAGTGATCCACACTCTGGATTCTGGATTCTGATGTTTTGATTAAATTCTGGGATTTGAGACAATTTTTATAATCTTCAAATTGGAGCTCTTTTTCAACAGTCACTCTGCCAATGCCCTTGGCTTTTTTGACAACAGCATCACATGTTTTAAAACTGTACATCTTGGCACTTAACCCAGCAAATTCCACAATAACATCACCAAGTGTCTCATCTTTTAACTTGCCAGGCACTTTTTTGTTGTGGTGTTGTTGAATCTCTTTATGTTCACTGGTATCAAAGTATTGAAACAATTCAGGCTGTGCCATATCTTGATAAACATTTTCTGTTTTAATATCAAGAACAAAACTATCCGTATCCATGTACATCAATTTTATATTATCACCATAAAAAGGTTTCAACACATCATAATACAATGTTAACATATGTAATTTGGCCAATTCCAATATTGCAGCCCCTACATAAATAGGTTTATCAAACGTAATCTTTGTTTTTTTCATGTTGAAAAGTGCCATATTTTCATCATAAATTCTTCTGTAATTGAAATTAGGCTTTGCAACCAATTTTTTGCTCAGGCTGGGGTCAGTAATTATTTTAACATCGGTATGTTTTCTGACATTTTCAATTGTTTTGCCATATACAGAATTGACCATCAATTTAAACAAGGCCTTATCAAATTGGCTGTTTGCAGATGTTCGAAGCTCCGTGTTTGTATCAATGTATGGTTTCAACCATTTTGAGTGCCTGAACCTCAAAACTTTTCTAACTTTGGTCACTTGGACACCATGACGCATCAGGAACTGGAGGTTTTTGTAATATATGACATAGCCTTGTTTTGGATCCAGTGTCATCATGAGCTTCTTCTGTTTAGAGCCAGGTGAGCACTGAACCTCAGTAATTGGGGGCAGATCAGAAAATTTATTGTGGAATTTTTTTGGAATTATCAGATCAACCTCTAAGAATAGGCCATTTTCACGGTCATCAAAATTCTTAAGATCTTCAATATTGAAATCTTCAACCCATTCAAGCCCTGCATATGGCAGTTTTTGCATCATGGCGTGACCATAGAGGCTGTTGGCATCTACATACACTATATAATTTGATGGCCGTGCTGGATCATAATCATGCATATATTTGTTATTTGCTCTGGCATATCTCTGAGAACATTGCACCATCCCTCCTCTTATACCTTGCTCCATAAACAGATACATGTTCTGATCCTGGATCAGATCCAATTGCTTTTTGGTGTTTAAAAACATTGCAGCCCATGCTAGGCCCGGGGCACTGTAAAAATACACTGTGTCCAGTCCATAATTTTGCATTGATGATTTTCTGAATGCCTGCATTATATCTGCTAAGAGGGTCACATCAAGTTTCAAATATGCCATGTGATAATCACCAAATGTCTGGCATTTTAAATTGTTCCACATCAATTGGGCATGGTGATAATCATCATCAGTGATTCCAGATCCTCTGATTTTGCTGTAAAATGCTTGTTGTGGTGGCAGAGCACACTCATCAAATTTAGAAAAATCTGTAACATAATCATATGGATATACACCCTTCCGCCTAATTAATTTCAGATCCTGATTTGGAAACAATGCACGTGTGATTTTGAATTGATTATCAGATAATTGAGTGGTCAGTGTAGCCAGGCTAGCAGATAAAAATCTGTAAGAATCAAGAAATCTTATGTGAATAGGAACTCCATTAACTTTAATTATTTTGCTAATAGATATATATTTTTCATCATTTTCAGCTAAAATATTTAAATTCTGCTTCTCAAACCCCTCGTACCTGATTAGATGATGGAAATCATAATTGGATGCTCCATGGCAAAATATGGGGATAAATTTTGGTCTCTTGATCTTAATATTACAGCTATTACACAGTGCCATTTTGAATTTACCATCTGTATGAGAATGGTGTTTCACCTTGATATTTGTATCTGAAAATTCAGATTCACATACCGGGCATTTATCTGCATTGTTGAAATCTTCAATCTGTTTCTCTGTTAAAGGCAGCATAGGTTTTGATTTTAATAAGATATTAGATGCTATGTCACGGCACTCATTTTCTATTTTATGTGCAAATATTTTGATGGCATCTGGCCCCATGTATGAATCTTTTTTGGTAACAACACCATCCTGTACAACCACATAATAAAAGCTGGAAGGTTCATGTAGCTGGTATGGTGTAATTGAAGATTCTTCAGGATCTGGATTGCAGAATTTAAAAGATTTGAGGATTGATTCAAAATCACAGAATATATATGCTGGGTGTTCCAACAAGGCTTCAAACTTTTTGAATTTGCAATTTTCACTTGGCATTGGCATCACCATATGAACAGGTTTATGGTTGTCACAATATTTCAGATGCTCAATTAACTTGTTTTTAGCAATTTCTGCATTCTCTTCAGGAACCCCCTTCACTGTTTTTCTACCATCAAATACAGTTAAACATCTTCTGCACAACTTGAATATTGTATTGGATTTGTCAAGTTGTGCTCTCACTAAAGCTTCAAGATTATGTATCAGAGTGTAATGGTATGTATCTTCCCCTTCAATTAAGAGCAAATCAATCGGAATAGCAGAATCATCATCAATTGTACTGATTCTGAGAGGTTCTATCGAGCAATTGCCAGTGGAACAAATAAATACATTAATAGATAATTGTTTGCCATTGATATGCCTGGCCCTTTTTTCAAATTTATCAATATTCTGAAGAGACATTGGATATTCCAAACCCTCCATTAAAAGGTAAAGTGCTCCCCTGTGCATAGCACCACGCCATGAAGGCGTATAGGGGGTGTGGGGGTAACGCCCCACACTTTCTTGATCCGGTCGTAAGTGGGGGTGATGTGATCAGCATCACGCCCCTGACCGCCTTTACCCCCCAGGGTTTCCCCCAGGTACCCATGTTATTCGACGCTGGGTGGGCGCCGGGGCCGCTTCCAACCTTAGAAAAGTTCCCGGATTTGAACCGGCCGGGGATCGAACCCGGGACCTTGAGCATGGTAGTCAGACGCGTTACCGACGCCACCCTCCATTGCTTCATCAAAATCATGTTCATGTTGTTTGTAATAACTTATTCTCTGAGAATTTCTTGAAACTGGATACAAAGCAGCTAAAATACACCACAAAAAGCATTTCTCATCATTATTTTCAATATTAACCACGGCTTGTTTGTTTTTAATATTGGCAGGTAACGGCAGATATGTAGATCCTTGTAATGGGCTGAATTCAGAAATATTAACATATAACTTGTGTGGAGAGCCGCATAGGCTCCATCCAGACTCTTTTGCCGCAAATTCTGAGTGCTTAATATTCAATTGATCCATCAAACTGCTTATTATTTTGTCTGAATTTACATTTGAATATACCGGTACAGTTTCTGTTATGTGGGGCTGTGTAAATTTTGTGCCATTTGGTTTCTTATATTGTGCAAACAATTTGAGGGACAGCTTATAAGAGCCATTTTGTGCATTTAGAATTGCCTGCAGATCAGAATTTATATTGTTCAAAAAATTCTTAATATCACATCTTGGCTCTGATACAAGCCGATAATCCCTAAGTTGGGCATTAAAACTGCTATGGATAGGTGCATAGCGTAGCTGTTTTGCCGGTCCAGCATTAACAGGTGCTTCATGCTTTCTCTTCAGACCAGATGTAGATGGTTGTGGGGGCAATGTTGATGACTGTGCAAAACAAGTATTTTTATGTGTATATGTGAAGTATTGCATGCTGTATTTTCTATGGCATTTGGGGCATATTTTTGTGGGAGTTCTGTATTTGTCTGGGTCACAAATCTTTTGGTGCTTGGCCCAATTGGGGCTGGATATATTCTTATTACACTGATTGCAATATTTTTGACTTGGCATTTTTGTTGTTGTTTATTATATACAATTTCTTGGGATTCAAATCAAAACTCTATACTGGATAAAAATATCAGTTGGGTTCAGCACTGTGCTTTGTATACCTAGTGTGTATACCTAGTGCATGTGTATGTATGTTTGGCTATGGAATTTTTGTTGTTGTTTATTATATACAATTTCTTGGGATTCAATTCAAAACTCTATACTGGATCAGTTGGGTTCAGCACTGTGCTTTGTATACCTAGTGTGTATACCTAGTGCATGTGTATGTATGTTTGGCTATGGAATTTTTGTTGTTGTTTATTATATACAATTTCTTGGGATTCAATTCAAAACTCTATACTGGATAAAAATATCAGTTGGGTTCAGCACTGTGCTGTGTGTGTGTGTGTGTGTGTGTGTGTGTGTGTGTGTGTGTGTGTGTGTGTGTGTGTGTGTGTGTGTGTGTGTGTGTGTTAATATTTTTGGCTTTGGTATTTATATAAAATTTCTTGGGGGTCAAATCAAAACTCCATACTGGATAAAAATTTGTTGCACAGCATGATGCAATATAAATAAACCAGAAATAGGTCACAACTTATCCACAAGTAGACCGGAAGTAGGCAAACCGGAAGTGGACCGGAAGTGGACCGGAAGTGGACCGGAAGTAGACCGGAAGTGGACCGGAAGTGGACCGGAAGTGGACCGGAAGTGGACCGGAAGTAAATATGTAAGGGTGGGTGTGGGTGGGTAATATACAAGTTGAGCCTGGTGCCCAATTGAACTTAAACCGGAAGTAAATATGTGTGTGTGTGTGGCCTAGTTTTAAGTGTGGCCAAAAAAAAAAAATATCAAGAGGGGCATATTTTTAACAAGTTTATGGACAACAATCTCACAGAAGTACCTTTTGTAAGTGTAGCCTCATCAATCTGAGGGGGGTCATACTTTCTCATGGAGTCCATGAGGGCTTTTTTACAAAAATCTTGGATTAGACAGGGTTCCACACTTGAGCAAAAAACTCATATGGGCATGTTGAGCTAGTTTTAAGTGTAAGCAAATCTGCTTGAGGGGGGTTCATACTTTCCTGAGCTGGTAATACCACAAACCCCACTACTTTATTTGCATACTAAATAGAAAGAATTTTCACCAGATACTTGAAATTAGTTTCAGAAAATCTAAAATAAGAGGAATTCCTATCCCTGTTCTCGTGTTGATATTTCCTGGCAAATACTCTGTAAGAGGCTGTCGCGGTATATTGCCGCGCTATACATTGAAGAATCAATGCTTTATACTCCGAAGTCGATACTAAAGGTTCATGGACGTCTGCAGGATTTTTTCCAAAGAGGGGCAAGCAAGGTAGTTTTTCCGGGGGGAGGGAGGCAAACAAGGTGCATAACAGTGTTGTCTCCTCAAAAAACATTGCTTTAATTTGAAGTTATCATATTCATCTTATTTGAAAATAAGATCCTTAGGAAAATATTTGGACCTAAAAGGGATGAGGAGATAATTAGAATAATTAAATCAAGAAGACTTAGGTGGGCAGTCCATGTGGCACGAATGGGAGAGGAAAGAGGAGTTTACAGGATTCTTGTTGGGAAACCTGATGGTAAGAGACCTTTAGGAAGGTTAAGACGAAGATGGAGGGACAACGTTGAGATAGACCTAAAGGAAATCGGTAGGGATGGAAAAGAGTATATAGATCTTGCTCAGGATAGGGACAGATGGAAGGCCTGTGTTCTCCAGCCATGAACCTTCGGGTTTAAGAAGGCTAGAGAGTTAGTTAGTTAGCTAGTTATGTTCATGCAATAATTAACATATATTATTGCAGCTGAAATGGAATTGTGTGAGATATATATATAATTTTTGGTTGACTTTCATTTTCCAGGTGGCTCGTGCACCCCCCCCCCCTTGCCTCTCTTTCGGACTTCCATGCAAAGGTTCTATTTTTATTTCGCGTCTACCACTTTCGGTTAATCGCGATGATAAAGGATGTGATAGGTGATGGAAATGGTATAAAGACAATGACCCAACCCATCCATATTTTCTAGTCCAGGCTCTAATCCGACATCTCCCGGGTTCGAATCCCGGTCGGGCTTGGTTGTTTGTGAATGTCCATTCATCAATTTCATCATTTCATCACTCATCCCCATCTTCGCAAATTAGCCTAGAGGCACAAAACGCGAAGTAGAATAAACTAAATCAATCAATCTAATCCGACATTAGACTTCGCAGTTTATTACGCTAACCAATTTGCCACGGGATCGGCTTCTTCGTGTTTGTCTGCTTATGAAATGATTAATTAGTTATTCAAACTATATAGGTAGGAAAGCTATATAAAATAACGAAACAGAAAAATAAATCCACTTGACGTCTTGTAGTACTATCATTAACCTACAATTTCATGCTCACAAATCCACACAGAAAACTTCTTGTGGCATTAGTTTTACAGAATGGCCTTGGGGAATAAACATCGCCAATTTCCTGGTTCAGCTCGAAACAATTCAGGTGCCTTATCGAAGCTGCTCTTGAGCACGCAGGGTTTCTAACCTACTTCGCCGTAATTCAGTTGTTGTATCTTGATTAATATGCTGTATTGTAGAGTCAACCGCAGATTAAATAGGAGAAAAAAGATTTTCCCGACGGAAAATAAGTTGGTAATGCTGCAAACACCGAGGCATTCTTGATAAGACGCTTGAGGAGCGTCGAGAAAACTTTCCTGAAAAAGCACAACCCCAGTATCGAAGGTCATGACACGTGGATTGGCAACTTTCGAGAGCATGCTGTCTCTCTACACAATTCTACCCAAATACCTGTTTGAAAATGAATCTTCTGTCCGCATTTTATTTTTCAAATGTAGTTCTGACATTGTAATCATTTTGCAATTATTTTTATATGTTCTTATTTTGCTTCGCTTTTATGTCACTTTTATAATTAATCGAAACTATGAAGATGGATGATAATTAGATTAAATTAATGAAGAGACACCTAAAAAAGATATTTACAGATAAGGACTCGAACCCGGAACCTAAAGCGGATAGGTTGTGGGGAAAACCGTCAATAACTCCCGCCACGAACTTACTTATAATTTTTGTAATTTCTCACGAGTATTTTTTGTTCTCTTCATGCATAATACCTGCTTTCGGAAACTTAATTTATAAGTGACACACTTATAGGGACAAGCCATGTATTGTTTGAATGGAGGGACACATCTCGTTCATATACTACTAGATACAATCATGGACTATACTTGAAATGGCCTCCCCGATGGCGCAGTGATGGCGTCATCGCCTTGTAATGAAGGGGTCCCGGGCTCGATACCCTGTGGAGGCACAAGTGATTGGGATTTCACTTTAAACTGTAGGTCCAGTCCTGATTAGCCTAACTGTGCATAAAGTGGACTCAAATCAATCAATCAATCATATATGATGGAAGTTAAGAAAAAGATAAAAATTTTAGAAGAGATACTGTGAACAAGTCGAATTGGAGAGAGATTGTATTTTGTCTTTTGTCTTTGTTAAATGTATTTCATGTAGTTTATATAACATGAAGTTATAAGTTAAATAAATGTTGTTTTGTTCGTTAACGTTTGGCCTAATTGAAGATTATTACAATATACTTGAAACGTGACGTGCTAAACACTACTTTCGGAGATCAGTTGGACATGGCAATTTTGATATACAAGTTGCATTTTCTCTACTTAGATTCATTATGTCCAAATTTTATCCTAATAGATAATCTCCCAACAACGCAAAATGTTTTAATTGACTCGAATTCACAATGACTCATATACAGTGTGTTTATAAATGAACGGTGGGGTTTCAAAAATTAATAATACATCTATATATTACCTTACACGGGCAAAACGTACACCGTAAGCAGCAGCAACTGTCCAAGTTTATATATCTTTATTTATATTTGTATAAAGATAGAAATCAAGAGGGGGCAATTGCCCCTCTGTGCCTCCTTGCAGGTGCTCTTGACCGTCTGGAAGAAATAGTGCACGACAGACGTGAAAACTAAATCCATCTTCAGTATCCTTTTGTCTTGCTACTCTTAGATTCTGCAACCTTTCTTTCTATAGTTCAATGTTTGCCCCCTAACCCCCTAGAATTGATTTCCGTACAAGTTTGAGAGCTAATCTCCCCTGCACCCTGTGGTTGCGCCACTGCACCTTCTTCCGCCGTTGTTGCTTTGCGAACTTTCATCTGCTTGAAAATACTTAATTTTCTTCAAGAGCATAATATCGTTTAATAACCGGTGATAAGATTCCTCAACCCTAAATTTCTGGATTAAAGTATAATAATATAGGGGCATGGAAATCTGGAAGGGGGGCGAGGATGGCCACCTCTCCCCTTTAGAAAACGAATGTCAGCTAAAAGTATATATTTCACGCGTATAATTTGATCCCAGTCATAGTAATGTACATTAATTATTATAATGGGAATGCAGGAATGCGATAATTTCGAATTCAAGGGGCAACACTATTATCTGATTAATATGCCCCATGGAAAAATACCTTGCTTGTCCCTGCGTCGAAAATATCGGCAGACGTCAATAATTAGGGGGTGGGGCATGTGCCCCCCCCCCCTTTGCACCCCGTGCGCACGTCTATGACTACTCATTTCTACACTAGTTGGAAGCTGTATTCAATTTCGAGCCAAAAATGTAATTTTCAAATCAGGATTGTTAAACGTCCACGAACCCATAAATTCTAATGGGTTCTATTGGGTTCCGCAACAAGACCGGAACCTTCTTTATCGCACAGTTTTAATTCGGTCCAAGTTGCGTATTCTTTCATTTCAATATGTGGCTCAGTCGGTAACGCGTCTGACTACCATGCTAAAGGTCCCGGGTTCGATCCCCGGCCGGTTCAAATCCGGGAACTTTTCTAACGATGGAAGCGGCCCCGGCGCCCACCCAGCGTCGAATAACATGGGTACCTGGGGGAAACCCTGGGGGGGTAAAGGCGGTCAGGGGCGTGATGCTGATCACATCACCCCCACTCACGACCGGATCAAGAAAGTGTGGGGCGTTACCCCCACACCCCCTATACGCCTTCATGGCGTGGTGCTATGCACAGGGGAACACTTTACCTTTACCTTTATGGAACTTAGACAGTCTTTAAATTGATCCGGAAAGAAGGTCCCTGTGCCGTATTTCAATTGATCCGGAGAAAAGGTTCCTGGAACGAATTGAAATATTTTAAACATAAAAAGGTTCTTTACGGTCCAGATCCATTTATGCTTGCTAATATTCCCTGCTGAACCGGAATTGAATTGATTTAAAATTCCTGACCCTTTATCAACCCTGGTTGAAATTCATTTTTTTACAAACAACCATATTTTTAACGGCTATTTCACATTAATCCCATACGATATACTGAAAGGTAAGAGACTTGGGCTATTCCTTTTTCTTCCTTGATGTTAAATAGATTATATTCGTCACGCGCCTATAACGTTACTACCTAACATTTGTGAATTGTTCTTTCCTTGTAACGTTAACATCTAACATACTGAATTTATTTACGTTCCTTATGCAGATGGTATGTACCCAACTGCATTTTGTTCCGTTCCGCTACAGTGGTTTACATTTTGTTACATTCCTATGTAACGTTAATTGACCATATTGCCTTTCACTTCATTCCGTTACGGAGGATTGCATTCATTACGTTCCTATGTACCGTTATTTACTACCATGTTGCATTTCGTTACGTTTTTGTAACGCTAGTATATATACCATATATACCATATTGCATTTCGTTACTACGCTCCTTGTAACGGTAGTATATACCATATTGCATATTACGTTATGTTCCAATGTGCTCATTTCGTTCCGTTCCTTTATAACGTTAATATCTACCATAATACATTTTGTTACGTTCCTTGTAACGTCACTCTATAAGATATTGCATTTCGTTACGTTACATGGGTACCAGCAGTGGAACCATACTCTTCCTCCTACAAAATGGAACGTACCGTGTAACGCAAATTGGGTACGTTACGACTCCCTGGTTCCTGTCCAAACGGCATTGTCATTCAAGGTTTTTTTGGCCAAAAATGGGATCCCAGTGTTAGAACATCCACCCTATTCGCCGGATCTCGCTCCCTTCGACCTTTTTTTTTCTCCCAAAGATCAAATCAGCACTGAAAGGAATCAGATTTACGACCGTAGAATCTGTGAGAACAAAAGCGACGGGGGTCATGAACAAGGTTACAGAAAATGATTTCCAGTTCTGCTTCCAACTATGGAAGATTCGTATGGAGAGGTGTATCGATAGTGCAGGGAGGTACTTTGAAGGGGTTAATGTTCGTCTTGTACAAAATAACCAATAAAAGATTTTGTAGCAACAATCCGGTTTCATTCTAGCCAAACCTCGTATACTCGTGTACCAGACGTTGATCTTTACCTGAGAGTTCGAGAAGAGGTGTAAAAAGTCCATTGAGAAATGTTAAAGCAGGTTATAAAGGGACCTGTACAGGACGTAAACAACAGATTAAAGGGGTTAGAACAGACTAAAAACTTCCTCAGGAACAGTGTAAGAGGCTCGTTCTACTAAAAAATCTAAAAAATATAGTTAAAAAACTGGCATCATCCCCAACAGGGATGACATAAAGTTGGGAAGATTAAAAGTTTGTCTGAGGAAAGTGTGAAATCGGCACACTCGATAATAATATACCGAACACTTAAAATGGCATTACACACATGACATAGTTGAGGGTCTAAGCCTTGTAGGAATGACGATGTGCTGGACGGCTGTGTCCAATTCGAAGTCGCGTTAAAATAACCTCGACTGGAGAGACGGTACGACAACGTCATGCAACAACGGTAGACTTAATACTTAATAGCGTGAAGCGTGTTCCCCGTTACATCATCCAACTCCTAGTTCCAAGTGTAAAGAAGGGAGCAGCGATACACATTCAGAAAGTGCATCCATCCCTACAATATCATGGTATCAAGAATCACAATGTTTACCAAAAGCGGACTTTGATTTTTCCTGTACCCTTCATACCTTATGTACAAAAACGATTGTTTAATTTAATTATAAGCCGACATATATTACAGAATTTATTAGCACAGCACGCCGTCACGTTAGGGGTCACCGTTTCGAATCCTGGCCTGGGCATGAATGTTATTTCTGAATGTACCTTCGTCAATGTCATCATACTATCACGATTAGTCAAAAATGGCAGACAATAGAAGTAAAATATACGAAATAAATTAACAATACATAGCCTTCATGACAAACTTGAATGCATGATATAATGAATGATTATAAATGGATGATAAACCTTTTTTCGAGCAAGGCCTCATCTCCAGAAAAGTATCAACTCGGGGCAATCCCCGTCACCTATTAACCTGTTGGGTGAGATGAGTCAAGACAAATGGATAATAAACCTTTTCCTGCTTCCACAAAAATAGGCAATAGCTAGGCTGGAGAGTTCAATGAACAAACCGATCTCCAACTACGAAGTGGTTCATCTACTTACCACCTACAATGAATATAAATACACATTGATACATATTTTTATAAAAATCTATTTGTCACTTCAAATTAAATAAACTATATATTTCAAGTTTTTTATAACCGCATGGGCAGTAAATTAACGTATTAACAGTTTCATACATCGGAGACACTTTTACATCGGATATTTTGTCTTTCTCGTGGTTAGTACTTACCAATTATGTATAGCGGAACATAGTGGAAGGTGCCATTATGCTCTTTGCACGAAAACAAACACTTTTTCTGCTAAAATAAACCATTTTCCTTAATGCTACGGAAAGCACGTCACGGTGCGATATCGCTTGCTTTGCGAATGATAACGCTTCTTTTGTTTTCGAATGGCAATGTTTCCAACTCTATTGTGCATGAAAGTTGTAAAAAACCGGGGGTCACGTCTGGAAATACATTTTGATGAATCATTCCTCGTTAGCCCCAAAAACCATCCACGGATAGTACTACAAACCATTGACGTTCCCAAAAACCATCCACGGGTAGCCCCACGAACCATTCACACGAGGTTAGATTAGGCCTGTTAGGTTAGGTTCCATTAGCACTCACTTCAGCCATAAATTAATCGAAAAACCATTTTCCTTTCTCGACAAAAAACCGCGCGTTTTTCGAAAAAAAAAACCCGCGCGTTTCTCAAAAAAAAATCGCACGTTTGGAAACCCTGATTCCACTAGCAAGATCGTGACTTCCGACGCTAGAGCCATCTGCAGGTACATCTTGGAAACAACGGCATGATGTTCCCGATTTTCACAAAATGCGCAATATTATTACATGAAAAGTGATTATTTATTGTTCTGCTGCATTGTACGATGAAGTTTTAGGAAGAATATACAGTATATCGACGAAGGTTTGTAAACCTTGGAGAAACTCATTTCCGTAAGTAGTTTCTTGCGTAAAATTGAAGAAATGTGTCTCCGATGTATGAAACTGTTACCTTAAAATCTATTTGTCACTTCAAATTAAATAAACTATATATTTCAAGTTTTTTATAACCGCATGGACAGTAAATTAACGTTAACTTATATATAATTAATATTTTCAAACATAAGGAACATATTTTGTAAGAAGGAACAGAAAAATGTTTATATCTTGTAAATAATATATCATGCCATCTGTTCAGAGAAATTAAAAATTCCGGCGGTCGAAAGCATAGTAAGGTAATTGAAATGTCAGTCCAATTTTTTTTAAATCTGGTGTCTACCATTCTACTACTAACACCAACTAAAAGTATTTCAAAGGTCACGGAATATATATATATATATATATATATATATATATATATATATATATATATATATATATATATAGGTATCACGGAAACAAATATTTGCATTGACCTCGTTTGGTTTTGTTTCACGAAACAAAGTTGTACCTTATTTATTACCGATTGAAACGGAAAGGTAGGAATTCTTTTCGTTTTTTGGTTTTAATCTCAAGGTGATTTAGGAAATGTACTTTAGTAATCGGCAATACATCAAATACCACATCTCAAGAGTAAGTGATATTTTCGGCTTTTCTGATCGCAAGAAATTGTTTTCAATCATGCAACCTTGCGATCGGGAACGAAATTAGAATTTGCGATTTAAGAGATGAAAAAAAATAATAGATTCACTTGGTGAGCGGAATGTTTGATTCGATCGATAATATTCTCATGATCGGGAACGCATTTCTGTTGAAGGCATTCATGGTATGAGACATTTGCATGTCGATGTCTGCAATTCTCTTTGTACACGTTTGCGGAGAATGCCAGTGTTGCACACACTTTCAATAATTTGGGGAGAGAGTAAGTTTGACTTAAACTTCATGTAAATGTGTGTGTGTGCGTCATTGGGATTGAGGACCGTAAAGTATGTACTTATAATGTCCTGTTAAAATGATCAATTTTTAAAGAATAACATGTAAGCTCGTATATAAACTTGAATTTAGATGCATATTAGTGGGACGCAGTGGCGGTGATTGGGTTCCAAAACTGGGTGGGCAGGAAGGGGGGGCAAGGGCAATTAACTATCCCTTGGTACATAAGGTGCCATATAGTGCCAGGGAACAAAAGTGACAAAAAGTGGGCGGGGGCCCTCCGTAAGGAGGTAAGGTGGTACATTTTCGAACACAAAAAATTAAATTCAATATAACTTGAAAATATAGGAAGCAAAATTACAGTTTTTGTGCCAATGAAATGCTTACCATTTTACTAAAGACGCTGGCATAACATGACATTTTTAGTTCTGCTACTGTAGACAAAAGAACGAAATTTTGGTCGGATAAAATTTGATTAGAATTGTACCTAGGTAGGTACAAATCTGATCACCGTGCGGTACAATTTGGATCAACATTGAGTGAAGAAACAGTATCCTTAATATATACTACAGGTCAGTGATGTGCCGTAGACTATAAGTTTATGTCTACATGCGTTGTCTACACGTAATCTAATCGTAGATTACATTGGATGTAGTTTACATAGACTACGTAGACAATCTAAAGTGCATTAAAATTAATTTTCAAGGGTTTCATGAAAGGAAAGTGACATTTTCAACTATATTGGTTCCTAACGAAATAAAAAGAATCCTATTTACAACAAATTTCTCTTCTCTTCTATTATCAACTATGGAAGAAGATAAATAGTATGCAAAAAACAACAACAGATGGCAGTCGTGAGGCAAAAGTGGTATTTTCCCCATAAACTAGAATATTTCCTATATTAGGTTTTTTCCTAGGTGAGAAATTGTTCGAATTTGAAAGAAACAGTATGAAAATTTCTTCTTATACATCAGCAACTGATACGCAGTATAATTTTCTTCTAATTCCACGGCGCCCTTTGCTAAGATATCACCTTTCGCCATGTTGTTTACATAGATTACGTAATCTACGTGTATAAAATAGTCTACGTGTAGACTGTAGACTATCGTTGTTTACGCGTAGACGCACATCACTGCTACAGGTGCAACTTCTTCTACGGCGTAGGCCTACAGGAGCAAAATAATAACAAACCACATTTTCTGTTAGTTTAATAACTCTGTTTGACTACATACATCGTTACGCAGCTACCCGTACTTCCTTCGGTGTCAATCCCAATCCTCGCCCTTCTAAATACATCCGCCTCTCCACAATTGCGTCTTCCATATGCTTGGAGAAAACTGTTGGATAGCCAACATCAGTCCTGGAAGGGGAAGGAAAACCCGCTGCTTCTTGACGTGCCATTGTTACTTTGTTTGGAGGGTGGCAAATGGAACATGATAAAGTTCCGATGGTCCGCGTATACATAAGTGTCCCTCTAGAATAGTCCGCACGGCATTTTCGAGAACTCTGGACGAATACTGTTGATATACCTTCTTCGGTGTTCTTTTGCGAGGCATCTGTAACAATACATTGAACAACGCATTTCCTTTGTGAAGTAATGTGTTGCGCACGTTACGGTAATGAAACTCAAACTGTATACCTCGTTGATCGAAATTGTACCATTTCCGCCGATCGAATATGTACCACTTTGTGCATGGAAACAAATATTTCTGTAGTTCCCTTATCTCTCACCAGATAGCTACAGATGTCACATGCTACAGCCACCACATGCTTGTCCACGTTTGACCTGAATTTTGCCGTCCTACGTTCAAGCATAAACACGGGGCACGCAAAATGACAGGCAGACGTTTATATACAAAGCATCTATTCTATCTCCAACGTACTCACCTTGCCATACAAAATTACGTCTGGTTCCCCGGGTTTTCCGTAGAAGTTCTGGATGTTTCTGCACAACACACCTGACACCTCACGAAAGAACTCTTACTCCTCAAATCAGCGTTGCCAGTAACAGGAAACAAAATATTCGGCTTTTTAGAACGGGTGATCGAAATAGTACCTATATCGAAAATGTACCACCCTACCCTAAATCTTTTCCCTAGTTATTAACTGATTTCATTTGAAAATTTTGAGTTCTCAAAATTTTGAGTTCTCAAAATTTCTGGAGAGGCTACATCCCCCCAGTAAGGATCCTGCGGCAAAATAACAGTCTGGTTTAGGAATTATATATATATATATATATATATATATATATGAAAAATCGTAAACATATACTATTTACTGAAACGAAGCATATAATCTGTGGACCAACATCTAGCGATTAAATCCAGCTGAAAATAAGGGTAATATGTGGTACGTATTACATAGATAAACAACATGCTGACTGGTACCTGATATGTAATTTACTTGTTAATCGAAATCTATTATTCCCATGGCATCTCTGCTAGGGAGACTAAACTCGATAACAATGGTAACATTGTTGAGCCTTGTTTCTATGTTAATAAAAATTTAAAATGCTGACCAAGGCATTTTATAGGGTTGAAACCTTACGTTTTTAGTGTATAATTTTATACAATAAATTTTACCTTGGTCAGCATTTTAATGTTTTATTCGATAAACTGTAGAACTATAGTTGTGTCTTAACTCATTTATCCAAGTTCAAACTACATGCCACTTTAATCTTTCCGATATATCCGAAAAAATATATAAATCATTATTTTAATACTCTCATTTATGATATCTATAAAATCGACTTTGAAATATCTATGAATTTCTTTCTTAATGTTTACGTAGTAATTAACAATCTCTCTCACATCAAAAAATAATAATGTAATCAATTTTGCATTATTTTCATTTTGTACAAATTCAGTTTTGAACTACATATATCTCTTATCGATCTCTCCAATATACATTTCACATTATCCCTTCCTGATATCTCAAATATCCATTTTAAAATCACTCTTCTCAATTTCTTCAATAGGGCAACGTGCCATTACTTGTATTAATAATGAACTGGATGAAATATTGTATGGCTTAATTGTAACCCTCTTAAGATAATAAATAATAATTAATAAAGAAATATTTATTTTATATTATCCTATCCAGATTTCTCCAAAATCCATTTTAAATCATATCTTGTCGATTTATTCAAAGTTCTATTCTATTGCACCTATATTTTTTTTTTTTCAAATCTCGAACATACATTGTTTTGGCATGGAAATCAACCAACCACAGAAGCTACCAACAGGTGCGCCAACTTTTGAGAAACATTGGGTGTGCGGATGTAGATTTGTTTCATAATTTAATGCAATAATATATGTCATAGGTGGGCTGAGGATTTTCCCTAACATGCACGTTTTGTTCCTTGGCTAGGAAATGTAAGTTTTGTACATTTAAAAACCCGTTCGAACCATTTGTGAGAGGAATACATTAATTTCATAGGGGGCGTTTTTGCCAATTTTAGATGTAACTGAAATTTTTGGAAAGATAACTCCTTACTTTCCCATGGACGATTTGACCACTGTTAGTGTGGAAAATTATTTTTATACGTAGGAGAACTTTCAACAAGAACTGTGAAGTTTCTTTTCTGTTTGTTCGAATACGAAATTTTCATTCTTGCAAATATCCGAAAGAGAAAAATATGAAGTTAAGGAATCAAGGAGAACCTAATCTACCTATTTCTTAAATGCTAAGAACTTGAAGTATTGAAATTTGGTCTCCCTGCCCTCTAGCGGTAACACTACCGTACTGTAAGCTATATATCTCATTTCGACTAGCCTCTGTGCATAGACTGTACGTAACCAAATCCAACCAACTATACATTGCAATTCGGTGAAAAAATCAGCACGCTTGGATAATTATAACTTCTGAGGTTAGATTCGTCTTAGGAGAATCAATCTTTAAAGCACATCTAAAACTACACATTGATCCAATTGTAATTATTTTCACTAATCACATATCAAATGACTAGTGTTACAACTACATTCATTGCTTTTATATGAATGTAGTTGTCTCCTAGTGGAGGCAAATTTGTAGTGATTTGTTTTTTGAGTGTGGAACCTCCTATCTTCAGACATGTTACTGTAAGTGAACGGTATTTTTTTCAATTTTCCACATTTCTATCCCTAAGTTCTGGATTCCATTCATCTTGGCAGAGAAAATAGTATCATTAAGAAGTTTTCAATTCAAGGTAGTGTTTCGTTGATGCCTAGTACGTATATAGTCTGAGTGTGGCAAACAATCAGCTAGCAGTTTATTGCAACACAGTGCCATTTTTTGGCGCCTTAAATCACAAAAAACACAGATGCCCTGGCCGGCACTCGAACTCAGGACCCCTGACGTAAAGTAAATAAACAGGTTTTAGTTAGCTTCCCGAGAATTTGAAACAGAAATCCGTAACCCCTCGCTTATTTCAGGCTGGCGCCGTCACTGCCCAAATGAGTTGGCACCACTGGTTACCACACGTGGTTGTTGGTGACTGTTGGAGATGTTGTTTGGGTTCTTCGAGAGAGCTTCTTCAGTCACGCTCCTCCTGGCCTTGAGATGTCTGCCAGGGCTCTACTCCTTGATTGATTTCACGGAAGAGGTGGTCACGAAACGTGAGCAAAAACATCCCTTACCCATTTCTTCCCGTAGTCTTCTTCTGCTTTGCCGATTAATTCATGTTTCAAACCAACAACAGCCTATTTAATGTCATATATGAATTCAGCGGCGTACTTATATGGGCGTTACGAGGGGGTAATGGGCCCAACCGGTCGGTGTATCCACCCTTCCTGGAAATTAACTAACTCTCTAGCCTTCTTAAACCCGAAGGTTCATGGCTGCAGCAACACGTCCTTCCATCTGTCCATATCTTGAGCAAGATCTAAACACTCTTTTCCATCCCTACCGATTTCCTTTAGGTCCATCTCAACGTCGTCCCTCCATCTTCGTCTTGGCCTTCCTACAGGTATCTTACCATGAGGTTTCTTCCTGGAAATTGGTAGCGTTAATTTACTTTTTAGAAACAGCAAAACGGTTACTATTTTGATAGCCGATAACAGAAATACAGTTCAGTTAATTAATTACTTATTCAACAGAATTATCAAAAGATGAAAATGGGTGGGATCGAAAAATTACGTGATCTGCAAAGGATATCCATTAGACGTCCTGTTTTGGATATCCATTGGACATCCATTGGATGTCCAGTTCTGGATATCTATTGGACATTAAGTTCTGGATTCCTGTTCTGGATATCTATTGGATGTCCAGTTCTTAATATCCATTGCATATCCATGGGATATCCCGTGCTGGTTATCCATACGTTCTCTTGTGCTTGTTATCCATATGTTCTCAACTAATATAAAAAACTAGAAAAGTTAGCTTTCTTCGTACAGATGGAGCAGACTTATTATGTAAAGAGATGACTGCATTTTGGTTTGATAAAAAAACTTTCTTAAACTTTAAACTTAGTCAATTAATTAGAGTGATAATCAATAACAATAATAATTATGAATAATATGAACAATGTCTAAACAACTTTGGAATCTTTTTCTAGGAACGCTTATGGTTTTAAGTGACTTTCGTCTGTCCCACAAACGTACAAATGCCATAAAAGAGTGTAGTTCCAATGCTGTAACAGAATTTTCAGAAGCCCAAATGGGTTTATACCGGATATTACGTCACTATAACTGATTCGCGAAACTCCAGCAACAAAGACAGGAAGGATTACAAGGATGATAAGTTCCCGAGGATGATATATGGGAAGAAAAATCCCTTCCCATGTTTGCACAGCCGTTTCCCGCTCATGCATCCGATCCAGACTGATCGCAGCGCCACGGTGGCGGGACGGCAAAGACTAACAAGACCAACTTAATCTCTTCCCCTGGAGGATTAAACCCAGATTATGACGATGGCACGCGGGTGCAGGGTTTCCCTACCCGATAATTCCCTTCAATTATCGCTTGTCTCCCTTTTCGGCCTAGCGTCCAGATATCCGAATGCCTGGAACCACAAAGTTCATCAGTTGCAGGATTTTTTGAATACGCTCGCTCCTGCCAGACAACGCTGCGCCGCACAAAAAAGTTCCCCTGTTTGCTTTTGTTTTCTCCCCTTAATAGCGAGAGAGGTGGATGTTTTAAAACTCTTTCATTTCCAGTCGAAAGAGGATTATGTTTCCGCTTCTCAAATTACAGTGCTCCTGCTCATTAATTAGTCAGTACTTATGCAATGGCAAATAGTGCGTGAGGACAAATTAGTGCGCGTTTAGCTCCAGGGAGAAGAGTACAGAATTTATGAACGCGAACCTTTTGCAGTCGCCTACCAATTTAGCTATATATTGCTAATTGTGTTAGCTATTTTCAGTGAAGGTCAGGTTAACTTCGCAGAGTATAATGTACAAGTTATATCAAAAGTTTTATCCAGAATAACTTGGATGAATATGATATCGACCTGTATCAAAACCATTATCACCGGTGCTGTAGTCCCAAAATTTTCGGAGAGTAGGAGAGAGTCATCCATAATGGGGACACTAGCATATTTTGACAATGAAAATAATGTTTCAAACCTTTTCTTTTCTGAGTAGGTCCTAGACTATCAGGAAACATGGTTAAGTGAAGTAAAAAACATTAGGGAAGGTAGGAAAAACATTTTTCTGGAAAATGTTTCCAGTTTGGATATCCGGTTAGGTAAAATGGGGTACTGGGCAAATATTCAATGGTGGCTTGGTAAGACACAATACAGAAGAGAATCATATGAAACAATGTAAATTTCAAGTACAGTAAAACCTCGTTAATCCGTACTCCGATAAGCCGGATTTCGCTTAATCCGGACAGGCAAGAAGCAAGAAAAAAGGAGAGTGCAAGGTTTTAAATGTGGCTAGAAGTCAACAAGAGAACTTCGAAAAGAAAAGGCAGTCAACCACTGATTAAATTCTGTTTCCCGCAGACTTGTACTGTACTGTATAGTGAATTTAGGCCTATCCCCTTTAAATACACCATAATGAACGTGTTTTGTTGCTATAAACGGAGTTTTAATGCACTTTCTGCTGTTCTTTTAGGTTATTTCCGTTAATCCGGTCAACTTATCTCCTCCATAGTCCGGATTAACAAGGTTTTACTGTATAATGCAAAATTTTGTTACAATTTTTTTTTCGAAAGAACGAAAGTCACGTTAACCATGAAAATACACTAAAATAAGTCAAGAAGTGTTTTTGTAATTTTTAGCTTTTTTGAACATCCACCCCAACACAATCTCTTACAGTCAAATTAAACACTTACACAACCAAAATATCACTGATTTGTCTGAGAATTAAATCATAGGCCTAGTAGTTAAAATATATTTCGATATTGATCGGTGGCGTTGAGAACATTTTGGACTACCCTCAACGTCCCCGTTTTATTCACGGGCGCTAGAAAACATGGCGTTTCTTCACACAGATGTAAGATAAGCTATCAAACAGTGTGTCAAACTTAAAACTGGAAGAATTAATATCGTGCTTATAAAAATTGAATGGTCAATGGTGGTTTGATAAGACGCAATACAGTATAGAGGCAAGATTGATAACATTTTTCATGAGATCTTCGTAGATAAAAGAAGGTCGATTCAAACTGCCATATAGACGGCCAGGAATGGTAGTTGGGTAACAGGTGCAGCATTAATCAGTAAGAAAAGGAACGTCCCCATTTTACCCGCCGTTCCCATTTAACCCACCGTACCAGCATGTTTCCATTATCTTTTGATTATGTGCCTATTGAAGGCACATGGATGAAATAACTTATTTCTTTAAAAAAACATTGTCATGAATGATGGAATAATGATGATAATGGCATTTTCAAAGTAAAAAAAATGAAACGCGTATTTTAATGATTGCCTTTAAACAATGTTATTTAATAGACTAAAGTACAATATGTAGTGGTATTTTATTTTCTTGTTGATATTACTTTTGTGAATTACCAGTTTGTATAATCTTAATAACTTTAATAATGCTTCTAATAAGATAAATGAAACGCTTCTACATTAGCCAATAATGTCCTTCTCTGTAGCTGCTTCTACCTATCTTCTCAGAAACACTCCAATTGCCTTTTTTTTTATACATCACTACATTTGTCACTACATTGTTTTGCACATACAATTGAATTATTGTAACTTATACAAGGGACAGTCAAATGAAACCTTCAATTGTTTCTTATGTAGTAGATTTCTGTATGTAGGATTGCACACGTTTGCAACATTTTAGCACATTTTCAACTTTGAGTTAATGCCTGTATACCTTAATAAGCCTTTGGGGTCCACGTGCAGTCACTTATGAGAGACACTGAGAAGGCCTTTAAACCCATATTGTTAAATCAACGTTTTAAGCCACATCTATGTTATTTTATGTCACTATAGCAGCGTAAGTGTTACCAAATATAAAATTGTTATAGGCCTACATCTTATTTTTGAGTAACAAAATCATTATCGACCATTGTACGGACATCAACAGTGATTAACTGTTATTTCTATCTTGTTATCCAAACATAAAAAAAGTAAGCAATCGCAGGATACCCAATTAACAGAGACCAAACCGAGATATTACCTCGGAATGTCTCTGGTGTTTCGATATGATGTCCCATTGAAGATAAACGAAAGCAAATTACATTGTTTCTGTACACGACACTTGATCAGTTGCAGTCAAAGTTATTCCTGCGAAACAAAGCATGAAAAACGGCAAATACAAATATATCTTAGAAACATATTTAAAGAGACCTGTGATTAACAAATAGCAATCACAGTTTAATCTGTTACCATTTATTTATTTATTAAACAAATGATGCCACAGAACATTGTTCCATTGAGGCATACATACATTTTGTGCATCACATATATTTATACATTAAATATATTTGTGCATAACATAAATTGTTTCACTAATTACTATATATACGAACCCCTCACTCCTTTTTCCACTGAGCCAGTAGGGCTCTTTTGAATGATTGAAGTGACATATTGTTTACATCAACGCTCGGATCATTTGTTAACACTTCATTATAAGTTTTTTCCATTTTCCACATCGGAGATATCTTTACATAGTTGGTTCTAGAGTCCAGGTATCTGTCTGGTTCTCATTTGAGGTACATGATATTGTAATGCAGATACTAACCCCATAGAATCTATTTTGTTATTTGCAATTTTATACAGCGTGCTCATCAAATTTAGATTACACCTTTCTTCAATTTTTTCAATGTTAAACTGCGATACAAGCTCAGAGTAGTGAATTTAGGATACACTTTGTATTTTTTCTACTTTAGATACCTCAAAAAGTTTGACTGAATCATCTCTATTTATCTCATATGTCTTTTGTCCAAAGGTTGCCATATTACTGATGCATATTCTACAAGTGAGCGTACTGGGGGAGACATACAAAGTTAATAGGGCCCGGTACTTTATGTTATAACATATTTTTCATTTGGCTTCGGATCTAATATTAGGGTGAGATCTTTACATATCTGATGAAAATCAGCCGAAATAGACAAACTTTACAAAGTATATTTTGACATATTTCACCAATTTCGCGTTTTTACAACATATTTCTTCAATTTTGTTGTAATAAGACATAATTCTGTATAATTTCGTAATTCTTTCGCACATAATCGGTAATTTCATAGTTTTTTCTTCGTAGCTTTAGCACAACGGATAGTTCATATTGTCGATGGCAGGATATGGAATTTACGGAGGAAGTACAGAACAATAATACCCAACTTTTTTATCCCGCCGACAATTAATAGCCATGCAAACATTATCGAGGAAAAATGTTATCTCTCATTGTTGCACGGGAAGTAAAAAAGTTTCGTTCTCATTTCTTTGCCTTTTTCGCTTTTCACAAAAATCAGTTAAAAGTAAAAATAACACACGGTACATTTCAGCCCCAATTCTACTCTATCGGGTATGGGATAAATTCGAGACTACTGTTGTGCATATTTTTGGCTTTACTGGGAATATTTCTTCATTTTTCTGACATATTTGTAATTTTTCATGACATATTTTCCAATTTATATGACATAATTACATACATATTTTACAGTTTTATAGGACATAAAGTCTCGGGCCTTAGTTATTAATATTGATGTTCTTTTCAGATCTTCCCCTCATATTTCTATGAATCCTAATTTCTTATACGCATGGTTAACGATATGATGCATATGCTCTATAAAACATAGATTTGTTTTCCTCCCATCTGTTACTGGAAGTTTCTTATTGTTTGAGCGTTTGTTATAGACATTACCTGACATTTATCAAGATTAAAAGAAAGTCTATTATTTTCGCTCCATTGTAGTAATCTATTTACGTCTGCCTGCAAGTCAAGGCTGTCTTCGTCACAGCAAATTGTTCTAAACATTTTTACATCGTCAGCAAATAGGAAGCAACGCGTTTCGTAATAATTTTCGGGGGGTCGTTAATAAAGAGTAAGAAATGGAGTGTGGCCAAAATTGGATCCCTGCGGCACCCCAGAAGGCATTGGGTATTCCCAAGATTCTCTATAATTGACCAATTGCTTTCGGTCCATTAGGTAAGATTTTGGCAGCATAATTATGTTTTTAGAAATATTAAAATACGATAGCTTCTGAAGTAATATGTCATGATTCACCGAATCGAACGCCTTGGCCAGGTCAGCATAGAATACATCTATCTGTCTCCTTTCGTCTAATTCATAAGCTACAAAATGTGTAAATTCGGCAAGGTTTGTGATTGCCGACCTCCGCGATATAAAATCATGTTGCATGGGAGATATAGCCGGTCGTACGTTGGCCATTATCCTCTCGTACAGTATTTGTTCAAAAGCTGGTAGAATTGACACTGGCATAAAGCAATTAATGTTATTTACATTTGTCTCTTTTGTTATGGGATTAACTTTAGTGATTTTCCATTTTGATGGGAAGTTGTAATGTTCCAAAATTTTATTGAATATTATACTCAACGGTTTTACTGTATTAGCGTTTCAGCACACCCCTTGACCACATAGGGAGGAATGTTGTCCATCCCCGCTGCTTTTTTGGGTTTTAACTTTTTCATTGCTTCCTCGATCTCATTCAGTTCGATACGCGATATATCGAGTTGGGAAAGCACTCCAGTTTCGCACTTATTCGATTCAACTATAGAGTACTGTGAAGCATCTTTGTACACTGATAGGAAATAGGTAGCAAATGCATTTACAATATCGTGCCCATTGTGTAAGATTTCATTGTTGTCTTGAACAGTAGAAGGTTTCAAGCAAGACCTTCTTCAGACTCTGCACCAAGTACAAATATAACAAGGTACAAAACAGGACGATACATATACACACAAATACTCCCCTCCAGACTATTAGAAAGTAGTTCTGGAACAATGTAGCAGGTGCCTAGAATGGGGACTGAAGTTAAACAAAGAATGGAAGAAGGTGTTAGAAAGAGTGGAAAGGACAAGAGAGAAAGAGGAGAGAAGAAGGAAGAAGAATTAAGGAAATAGAGCGTGAGATAAAGAGTCCAACCACATTCTCTTTCAGGTGAAAGTACAGTTGACAAGGGAAAGCCACCTGCTAGAAGGTACAGAGTCTGAAGAAGACCTTGCTGGAAGGTTGAAACGTTGCGTTTAGTTTATGTTTTATAATAAAATAAATTTCTGCCTTGGTCAGCATATTGAGGTTTTGTAATGATATAATGTTGACTTTATTTTCCTAATAATGTCACCATTGAACCACACAGGATATTTAGGTATCTTCATGCGTTTCAGTGGTACACAGTCTTTCAAAATATTACAAAAAATATCATAAAACGTATTGATCAGTGTATCGACACCCTCAATATCATATAGATTTACCCAGTTATAGTCTGCTAATTGTCGATATATAGACTGGAAATTCGCTTTTTTGAAGTTATATTAAAAAAATATATTTTCCTCTCGAGTTGAAACGTTCCGAGCCCTGTTCCTAATCTCAATCAACAAGGGACGGTGGTGTGTGCTCGGGTACGAGAGCGTCGGTTTCTCTGTGCACAGAGACGTTTTCTGCATTAGATAACAAGAGATCAAGTGTTCTACCCCTAACATTAGTGACCCAATTTAGAGTTTTTAAATCAAAGTAACCGATAAATTTTGACAGGTCCCTGACTTTCGTTGACATGGGAAGCATGAATTATTTCCCATTGATCTCTGCAATATTAAAATCCCCCACTAGAATCAGGCGAGAGTTAGGAGTGAGAAGTTCGTCTAATTTATCATAACGTTCCCTGTATACATCCGCAAGTGTTTCCGGTACAAAATAGACAATGTAAACATAAATTGATGAACAATTTTCACTTCCAATTTGACTAACAGTACATCTTGTGATAAGGACAGTTTAATCCAGGTAAGTTATTCACTGTTTTTGAATTTTTGTGTACTTAGCGACGCTTTTTAGCCAAAACTTTCAGCTAATTGCGTCGATGAGAAACAGTGATAATATGGTGAAATTGATGAAAGGACACTCACAAAGAAAACAGTTACCCAAAACGGAATTTTAACCTGTGAACTTCGGTGGCGATATCGGAATTCAACCACTTAACGCGTTTGGCCACCGAAATGCAGGTATGTATTGGAGTGTACGTAACAATTTAACCATATGCACAGTTGCCTGTTAAAGACTTCGAGGTAGGTATTAAAACGTAATCAATTTTACCAGATTTACTTGAAAAAACATGCCCCAATATTGAAATGGTGGTAAAATAAAGGACTGATAATTAATGATGAAGATAATTACCCCATCTCACGGTTATATCTACGTGTCGACATAATTTTAACATGGCTTACTTCTTATGTTAACCACTGCATTGAAACTAGACGAAGCAGAATATAAATATTTCCCATGCCAACATTTGTGTAAAGCTACTACAGGAAAGCACGGAAATATCTCTGCAATCTATCGAAAAGGAATACATAACATTATCCACTCATATTGCTTTTCTGTTCCAATATTCAAATCTGTATATGTATAACTGGAAAGATTGCTTTAAAAAAGAATGAAGCCATTGTCACGTCAGGACAAGAGGGATGAACAAGTGAGCGAGGCTGACGACATTTTGAAACAAACAAACAATATATAAAAATGCATTTTTAGTGCAAAATCTGTGCATTTTGTTTTCTATGTATTCGTACAGTTTAAAGTGAGATCCGAACCACTATGGGCCTCCACTGGGTATGGACCCATTGATTGCAAAGCGGTGACATTACCACTATGCCATCGGGCAGGTTTATAGGAGTAGAAATGAGATGGAAAAATAAAGGAATGACAAAAGAGGCAGAAAGAATATGAAGGAATGAAGAATAGTGGGACATATGGTGAAAAGAGTTGACAGGAAGAGAGAGAGAGAGAGAGAGAGAGAGAGAGAGAGAGAGAGAGAGAGAGAGAAGATGAGAGAATGAGAGAGAGAGAGTAAGGGAGAGAGACATTATGAGAGAATGAGAGATAGAGAGAGTAAGGGAAAGAGACAAGATGAAAGAATGAGAGAGAGAAAGAGAGAGAGGGGGGAGAGTAAGGGGGAGAGACAAGATGAGAGAATGAGGGAGAGAGAGGGGGAGAGAGAGGGGGAGAGAGAGGAGGGAGAGTGAGTAAGGGAGAGAGACAAGATGAGAGAATGAGAGAGAGAGAGAGAGAGAGAGAGAGAGTAAGGGAGAGAGACAAGATAAGAGAATGAGAGATAGAGAAAGGGAAAGAGACAAGCTGAGAGAATGAGAGTGAAAAAGAGAGAGGGGAGGGAGAGAGTAAGGGATAGATACAAGATGAGAGAATAAGAGAGAGAGAGAGAGAGAGAGAGAGAGAGAAAGGGGAGAGAGGGGGAGAGATAGTAAGGGAGAGATACAAGATGAGAGAATGAGAGAAAAAGAGAGAGGGAGAGAGAGAGAGAGAGAGAGAGAGAGAGAAAGGGGAGAGAGGGGGAGAGAGAGTAAGGGAGAGAGACAAGATGAGAGAATGAGAGAAAAAGAGAGAGGGAGAGAGAGAGAGGCGGAGAGAGAGAGTATGGGAGAGAGACTAAATGAGAGAATGAGATAGAGAGAAGGAGGGAGAGAGGGGGAGAGAGTAAGAGAGAGAGAAAGTAAGGAAGAGAGACAACATGAGAGAATGAGAGATAGAGAGAGAGAGAGAGTAAGGAAGAGATAAAATGAGAGAATGAGAGAGAATAAATAAAGAAATGAGGCAGTCACTAGGGAGATAGATAAATGGTAGAGAGCAGTGGCAGCTATTCATTTAAAATATATTCAGTGTCACTTCACTAAATATTAATGTACAAAATGTTTTATTAAATTAACCTTATCATGTATCTATTGGAAGACACTTATTTGGGCATTGGCGTCTGTAACGCGGGACGCGCCCTCGAGAACAGCTTTTGCCGCACAGAACCATCCAAGTGCAGAGCTCTAGCTGGGATAGCGATATCCCTGCACACTAAGGTGGCTGTGTTAGTTTGGTTGCCATGAAAACCGTGACGTCACCCTTGGACTCGAGGTTTAGCCTTTTCCCGAGTGAAAAGCTGAGGAAGACAAAGCAACTCACTGCACTTGCCTTCGAGGAGTTGAACTGAGTGCGTATTGTTCCCAGTGTCGTATCCTCTTGTGCAATTTTAACAGAAATATGAGTCATCTCTATGATATAGTGTGTGTCTTGTTAGAAACGCTATTTTCTCGTTAGAAAGACGAAGATAAGAAGGATGTTTTACATCGTGTGCGTCCCAGCGAAATACTAACAATCAGTGTTAGGGAAGAAGTTAAGAAATCAGGTAAGTACTACAATGTGAATTTTAAACGTCCATGGAAAGATGTTTTTCATGCCTCAAACACAGGGGGGGGGGGGGGCAAGGTGCTAAAACTAGGCGAGAAGGGGGCATGGACAGTTTACTTTCCCTTGGTCGATGATGTTTAGCAAAGTGCAGGGGCAAAAGTGGCAAAAATGAGGGCCCCCGCCCCCGTAATCGCCCCGCTGCGTCAAACGGATAAATACCTACCTCAGGAATGCAATTTCACAACAGAGACTTTCTTTATTAGTGAATCTTGCAATTCAGAAAGAACTGCTGCCTCACCGATAGCGCCGTGGTATCGTCGTCTTGTAATCAAGGGGTTCCGGTGTTCGATACCCGGTGGAGGCACATAGTGGTTCGGATCCCACTTAAAACTGTAGGTTCAGTCCCGATTAGCCTTACTGTGCATAAAGTGGACTTAAAACACCAAATCAATCAGAAAGGACTGTTACTTCAGCTAAAATTAAGAAGCAGAGGGCAGCACTGATAGATTTGCGGGCTTAGAGGACAGAAGGATCGCTTTGATATACAGGGTGTTTCCGGGCTGATGATGCAAACTTTCAGGGATGATAGAGAAGGGCACATGAATCAATTTGAGATAAGAAACCCTGGTCCGGAAACGACTTAGTCGAAAGTTATAAGCGAAAATCGGTGTGTGAAGATGTAATACTTTTATTACCTGCACAAGTTTCACAAGCTGCTACATTCAAAACAGTTGTTCAAAGTTGCGTCCCCCAGCTTTACTGCAGGCATGATATCGTCGCACAAAGTGGCCTGAAGAGGAACTTCTGGCAAGATTTCTCGCTGCCTGTGACCCCGGGGTTGTTCCAACACGTACGCCAGAACTTTGTGCAACGATGTCATGCCTGCAGCAAAGCTGGGGGACGCCACTTTGAACAACCGTTGTGAATGTAGCAGCTTGTGAAACTTGTGCAGGTAATAAAAGTATTACATCTTCATCCACCGATTTTCGCTGATAACTTTCGACTAAGTCGTTTCCGGACCAGGGTTCGTTATCTCAAATTGATACATGTGCCCTTCTCCATCATCCCTGAAAGTTTGTATCATCAGCCCGGAAACACCCTGTATAAGAAATATTCGAGATTCATTGTTAAAATAAGTGTGTGCAATTATTGATCTACTTTTCGGTATTTACCCCACTTTCTTCCTCCTAGCCCTTCATCTAACTTCAGATCCACCACAGTCGCCGCTGTTAGAGAGTACAGCGAGAGAGAGACAGAGAGAGAAAGATAGATATAAAAGAGGAAGAACAAATTCTAGAAAAAAAGAGAAAACGACAAAGGTAGAGCGATTTCTGCGGCAAGATTTGCCAAAAAAGGAAAGTCTTCTCCATTCCTATGCCTTATTCTTCTTTCCTCGCACAAGAATTCGCAGACAAAAATTCTGCAGGTCGTTCCCGGGGCGTCCCACGGGAGACATCCAGCTTGCCAAAAGAAGGACTAAAGGACCGTCATCGGATTTCGGTTCCCAGCATCCGAAAGGAGCCTAGAAACCCTTCATTCCTCAGATCTTTGAAAGGAGGTTTTTGTTTCAGGCACTGGGTCTGGCTACCAGATATTGTAGGGCTGTGGTTTTACAAGGCAAGCAGCTAAAAATTATAATTATACAAGGGAGAGTAAATTGAAAACCATAATTTGTTTTTCTTTCTTATTAAGTAGAGTTCAGTATGCAGGGTTGCCAAAGTTTTCTGCATTCTAGCACAGGCATATTGCTGATCTACACATATTTTTAACTTCGAGTTAGTGCATGTATACCTTAAGAAGAATATGTGTTTGGGGTCCACATGCAGTCACGTATGCGCCAATGCGAAGGTCTTTACACCCATCTGCCTGCGAACTGAGGCCTTTGTCGAACTTTCTCCTCAATTAGTAAACCTGCTGGGGTGGTAAGCATGCAAAGAGATATTGAATTTTCGTTTGCCGAAAACTTTCTCTAATTTTTAGGCTGCCAGAGGGTTTTGAAGCTCACTAGATTAGTGTTGCAGCCTTGAGGTCGTTTGTAAATAACAGTTGATACCTCATGTAAATTTGAATTTTATGGTTTTCATTTGACACTTATAATATGTCCACAAAATAGATTATTTCAATTCCAACTTTGATAATTCGAATTATTCGGTAATTCCAACTTGGATAATACGAATTATTCGACAATTCCAACTTAGACAAATGGAGTTATTCGGTAATTCCAAATTGGACAATTCGAATTACTCGGTAATTCCAACTTGGACAATTCGAATTTCTCGGTAATTCCAACTTGGCTAATTCGAATTATTCGGTAATTCCAACTTGGACAATTCGAATTTCTCGGTAATTCCAACTTGGCTAATTCGAATTATTCGGTAATTCCAACTTGCACAATTCGAATTACTCGGTAATTCCAACTTGGACAATTCGAATTATTCGGTAATTCGAACTTGGACAATTCGAATTATTCGGTAATTCCAACTTTCAGAATTCGAACTATTCGGTAATTCCAACTTGGACAATTCGAATTATTCGGTAATTCCAACTTTCACAATTCGAATTATTCGGTAATTCCAACTTGGACAATTCGAATTATTCTGTAGTTCCAACTTGAATAATTCGAATTATTCGGTAATTCCAACTTGGATAATTCGAATTGTTCGGTAATTCCAAATTGGATAATTCGAATCATTCTGTAATTCGAACACAAGTTTTTTCTCCTTCAAATTTCCATTGAAACCAATGTTAAATTCCATAAGTAATTCGAATTTCGAACCTTTATTTACATAATTCGAAGGCAGCTGTCCAGAGACAACCACAGGGAAGGGAAACTTTCTGGCCTGGTATGCAGCCTTCACCCTCTACTCAATAACGTGGGATTGCCCACACTTTTTGTGGGCGGGTGTTCGTTCTTCAACCCCCACTAGCCAATAATTTGTGAAAGTGTTGTTATCTTTCCTCAGTTATCAGTTGTCGATTCGGCAGGGTACATTGTTTGCAATGTCGAAGCGCAGCGCGATCACTAGCTTAACAATATAGAAAAAGTAGAAGTTCCAAGAGAAGTAGAAATAGGTGTGAGAAACAGAAGTGACATTGTTGAAGGGTTTGGGATGCTGCCGAACACTTTACCAAACTACATTAGGAGTAAAGAAAAGAATTATGGAGAGCTGGAGTCTACAAGACAGAAGAAACTGTTAGTATAATTACTATTGTTAGAGTAATTGATTTTGGCATTGCTTCGCTCCTCCCACTCGCTTTCTCCCCTTCTCTACTGTCATGTGCGGCCTTACTACACAGATTCCCGGGACAAAGTATACATAGAGGTGAGGTTGGGTCTTAGGTACCTTACCAGAATGTCGCCCTTTTGTGGTTTCAGTCCTTGTATTGTGCGACGGATGCTAACAGCCTAACTGATGACTCATGCATTCTAATTTCAATCAACCAGCCATTTCCTTGAAATTATTTTTCCCGGTGCAATACAAGTTAGGTTCCATATCCCCATAAAAACACACGGAAGTTTTATTATTACAAGAACATGACAAACTACTTCTGAGAAGACGCCAGGCCCATTTCGATGAAATTTTCATAGAGACAGGAGCAAGGTAAAGGATCGTGAAATGAGATTCCTCCTTCGCGGTGGAGTCGGAATAATAAATTCCACCTTTCTCGCTGAGTTGGTAGGATGCCATGCGCCGCCTGTTTCTTGCAATGGAAATAAATTCTAGTTCCTCAGGAAACGCCAGGTATTCACTTCTTTTAGTCCGGTGAGCTTCACAGGAGACACGTAACAGATAAGGCGTTCGGAGAGGAGAACGTAATTCCTTCTTGCATGCATTACGTTACGGAGAGAGAGAAAGAGGAAGAAAATGAGAGAGTATGGAAAAAGAGAAAGGAAAGGGAGAAGCGGAGAGACAGAGAGAATGAGAGATAGAAGATAGAAAAGAGAGATACGTGTAACATAGGGAACAGGAAAAAGTGAAACAGAGAATGAAAATTAGAGAGAATGGGGTAGAGAAATTAGAGAAAAAGAGGGAAAATAAAAGAACAGGACAAGAAAGAAGGAAGCAAAGAAAATAATAGAAATATGAGGACACTGAGGGCAGAAAGAGAAAGACAATGAGATGGCATAGAAAAGAGAGAAAAATAAAGAGAGATATAAAGAAAAGAATGAAATGTAGAAGGAAATGAAAAGAGAAAGGATATGTAGAAAGTGAGCGATAAAGTGAAAGAGAGCCATAAGGAATAAATTAGACAGAATGTAGGTAGGGAAGAGAGGAAAGTTAAAGAGAAAACAAGAAAAATACAGATAGTGCTACGGAGAATTACAGAAAGAGAGAAGGAGGGAGAGAGGAAAATAAAGCAAAGAAGGATAGAGATAAAAAGCAAAGATAAAAATTTAGAAAGAAAATGAAAAAGGAGATCAAGAAAGGAAAGATAAAGAAAACGATAATAAAGAGAACAAACAGAGAGATGCGAGAGAAAAAAATTGAGAGAATGGTGCAAATAAATTACAGAGAGAGAGAGAGAGTGAGAGAGAGGGAAATATAAAGCGGGAGAGAGAAAAAGAAAGAGATGGAGTGAGGAAGGAAAGAGAGACAAAGAAAATTAGGTAAATACATAAAGGACACACATGGGGGGGGAAGAGAGAGAGAGAGAGAGAGAGAGAGCTAACGCATCGAAAGTGATCTGCTATAGAAACGCAAATCAAACCCCGCTAGAATTATCTCAGGTTGTTAGTATATTTCATATTTCATTTCATATACACCATACCAGGAAACCTCTTACAGCTAGAAAAAACTGCATAGCAACTTACGTAAAACTACAACTGTAATTTGGTTAGTTTTAAAATATAATTTTCATACACTGAGCAGTGACTGTTTGTTAAAGAGAGATTGGAAACCCATTGGTCTATAAATTTCTGCATTTCGACACTACATAAGAAGATAGAGGAAAGAGCGAGATAACGTAACAGAAGTGAATTACTTTTGAGCAAAGTAACTGAAAATGAGTCTTCATTTCAGTAAAGTTACTGTAATTATGAGTAACATTTTGAGCAATGTAACACAAACGGAGTTATTTTTGAGCAAGGTAAATGTTACTGTGTTACAGTAGCGTACGCAGGATTTTATCAAGGGGGGTGTTATTTCGAAAACTTTCTACAAATTCACATTACCATTGTTTTATTATACTTTAATTAATTAATAATAATAATTAATTAATATTTCTTATAATGAATTAATTAGTTTAATTACTACTAATGTAGCTGCTATTTATGAAAGAAATAGAACAAAATTACATTTCTTTTGTTTCTTTGTTACAAAATAATTGTCTAGTCAACGGTTATTTGTATATGATAAGTGAGACATTTTAAGTGTGAATAAAATCCATAAAAACAAGCAAATATATTAAATTTATTGAAATAATCGAAATATGAAACTCATTCAAGAAGCCGCGCTGGTCTAGTCAGACAACTTCGTGGGATATCCGGGTTCGATTCCCGGAATTGGTTGGAATTTATCCAGGCTTGTCTCCGCACCCAGCCTCACATCAATGGGTACCTGAGAGCAACCCTGGCGGATGAAGGCTGCCGGAGCATGGTGCTGATCACATCACCTGCAAAATAGTACGAGATCGAGAATCTTTGGGGGCCACCACACCACTACGTGTGCCTTCATGGCACGGTGCTATATGCACGGGGGAATTTACATTACCTTTACCTATGGAACTCGCCCAGGATGATGATGAAGCGCGAGAATAGCCTACATGCCGCTAAATTCCACTGAGTCTATGTTTTCGTTGAAAAGTAAGTTTATAGACATTCCAACACATTTATCACTTCTAGGTGATTCACAAAGCACTTCTTCAATATTATTTAATGATGTGGATGTAGACTCAGCATCACTTTGGAGTTCACAAGGGAATGTGAAATCAGTACAGGGAAGAACGTTTGCAATAAGGTCGGCACACTGCGACGAAGCAAGCAATTTTCACAATTCTCGCGAGAGTCACTGCGCGACTTTTTGCAAAAAAAATATTGCAAAATTGAACTTTGCGGCCGCTTAGATTGTGTTTGGAATGTTGTGTTTTTCTTTATGCTGCATGGGAGTAATAATTCTATTATTATTATTATTATTATTATTATTATTATTATTATTATTACTGTCGCAGATCTTTGACTGTGATAAATTTGCCATTTTTAATTTTTTCTACAGCATTTTCCATAATATTTCAAAAGCTCAAGGGGGGGGGTTTAAACCCGGTAACCCCCTCCTTGCGTACGCCACTGCTGTGTTAGTTCTGGAGCAAAGTAACTGCGAGTTACTTTTTTGACAACGTAACAAAATATATTTGAGTTGCTTTTTGAGCAAAGTTAATATACAGTAAATGTGAGTTACTTTTCACCGAAGTTTCTGTAACTTTGAGTTACTTCTAAATCGAATTCACTTCAAGTGAGTTACTTTTAGCGAATTAATTGTAACTGTGTTACTTTTGAGTAGAGTAACTATTAACTATCCATTCTGTGCATAAAGTGAATTAAAAACCAACTCAAAGAAACAAATAGCCGCGCTTAAGTAATCACTTAAGTGACCTTAAACGATATATCTTGAACTAATAACTAGAAGTGTGTTACTTTTTTGAGAAAAGCGTGAGTTACTTTGTGCAAAGTAACTGTATTTGTAAGCGATTTACTTCCTAAGCAAAGTAACTATACTCTGTCCGGGCAATCCTGGAGCTAGCGAACGAAATCAAGTCTCAGCGCAAGTAGTGACTCGAGAGGGAACGGGATTGCGTGGAGGGGATGAGCGACTGCGGTTACCAGCAGCGTGTACTGCTTCGCACCAGAGATTCGCAGGACAGAACATGAAAGTAAGGGAGTTACTTTTGAGCGAAATTATACCAGTCACTCAATTATTAAAAGTATACGTCACGAGGTGTTTCATTAAGTACATACTTGAAAAAGACTGGAAACGCTTCAACTTTCCACGGTAACGTTAAACGCTTCCAACCTACCTTCGTTACAAAGTTTCCCCTGCATGCAATTCATAGCGTTCCCTTGACGTGTCCGCTGGGGGGCTGAGGGAGGGGAAAAGGGAGGGATAGCATTTCCATTTCGCCCCACCTTCTGGACAAGGCGATAAGAAGAACACGACTTTAAAAAAGTTATGGATTAAAAGGCGGCCTTCTCGCTCACGGGGCTTAGCACGGAACACCCCCTCCCCCCACCCTTCCCTAGACGGGAGATTCGTGTTTTGTGGATGGGTTTCCGGCACGAGACATATTTCACGGGGGCTACATCAACCTCAGCCCTTGTTAAAGCGAGTATTTCGCACGTTGGGTGCCAGGCGGGGGCTTCGATCTCGTTGCCCCTTGCACGTATGCAACATGGCGTTACCTAAACAGCTTAATTTAGCTTGCCTAAACTCGCAGCGGAGGATTGAGTAACTGCGGAAGGAGCGGGAGGAAATCCATGCAGGCACGTGTACTCCTGCTCTAGTCCACCGTCGTATAGCGTTAGCCTAGACAAATAGCCAACATAGGGCAGTATAAAAAATGATTTTACATCGCTATTTGTGCCACTTTTGGCTAATTTGTGAAGATGGGGATGAGTGAGTGCTAACCACTCCGCCACGGGGGCCGGCTGTCAATAAAACACATATACGAACATGTACAGTCATGGATCCTTCTGGGTTGTAACGTTTCCATTGAATGTTAATGGAATTGTTATAACCCAGAATTGTCCGTGACTGTACATATGTTTAATTATGTTCATGGTACAAAGTATAAAGAGTAAAGATGGATAGAAAAAAAAGCCAACGAAGAAAGAAGGTAAGAGACAGGAAAACAGAACGAAGAGCAATAAACAGAAGAAGATCGTATTATAGCAGGCATTAGCACCGGAGCAGAGCCCACTTGAAAATATTTCGTCCAGCTTTAAGTCCATATAAGACATCATACTTAGACACCACCGTTTTACGGAATACCAGCCGTGAGAAGGTGTTGATGGTGATATTTCGGAAGTAAAATTTCATTGATGTTACACTGCAAAAGGTACAACGAGAGATTTATAATTAGCCAAACTTAAATATTACAAGTTTTCTCCTTCAACATTAAACTGGTTTCAAACATATCTATTTAACAGACGTCAAAGGGTCGTATTACATAATTCACCATCTCACGTGTCTCAACCTATAACGCTGAAAGCAGGCGTGCCGCAAGGATCGATATTAGGCCCCATCCTCTTCACCCTTTACACTGCAGATTTGCAGCAAGTCATAAGATTCTTCACTCCACATTTTTACGCAGACGATACCCAGTTATATTTCTCAGATCATTACGCTTCGTTGGAACATAAGCTTCAGTCACTAAATTCTGACTTGAACATCGTCAGTAACTGGTGTGTATCTAACGGTCTTAAAATAAATCCAGAAAAATCCACTTTCATGATCATTGGTTCTAATTATTCAAGGTCGTTAATTAAAAATATTAAGATCGAGCTCAAAATTAACAATTTGCCAATTGTCAGAAATAACACTGCTAAAAATATTGGTCTGATTTTTGACGAAATTTTTGATTGGACAGAACATGTAAAGACGCAATGTAGGAAAGCTTATGGAACACTTAGGAATCTGAATCGTTTCCGTGACTTCCTCCCTGCGGAATGCAAGCTAAGACTCATCCAAGCATTAATCTACCCATTGTTCGACTATTGTGATAATGTTTACGGAACTCAACTCTCGCAAAAGCTCAGTAAAAAAATACAAATGGTGCAAAATGCGTGCTTCCGATACATTTTTCAAGCAAAAAGATCCGATCATATTCTTCCATTATTAAATAATAATCAGGTTCTTACCATGGCAAACAGAAGGAAGTTGCACTATCTCTGTTTTATACGCCGCATACTGACAGAAGGTAAACCGCAGTACCTGTTTGAGAAGATGCATTCCCGTAGGGAAATCCATCAGTATGTTACCCGTAAGCGGAACAACTTTGATTTACCCAATCACTCTACCACGGCCTACAAATCATCTTTCTCCTTTTCGGCTCCCAAAGCATGGAATGCATTGCCTGCAAATATTGCTAGTGTAAACAATCCATTATATTTCAAAGGTAAAATAAAAGATCTGCTGTTAATGGAACAATGGCAGAGTCGGGGCACATACTGAAGGTATCAAGTCACTCACTATAACGAATTGTATTATTGTATTATTATTACTATTGTCTTTTGTATTTCTAGTTATACTTTTTTTTGTATGCAACTAATTCCTATGTATTTTTTCTTTCTTCAATTTTTTAATTTTTATTATTATTATTATTATTATTATTATTATTTACGTTTAGCTTACTGCTCCATAAGTTTATAATCATCTCATATGTATTATCATATTGACAAGGGTTAGGTGGCAGAGCAGCCCTTGGCTGAACCTCGCCCGCTGAATAAAGAAAATTTATTATTATTATTATTATTATTATTATTATTATTATGTCACTGGTTGTGAGAATTTGTACAAAACAATGTCTTAAGCAAGATAAAACATTTGGAAACGATCGTCACTGTCCTTTAATGATAAATCTTCTGTTTGAAAGACTCGTATACGAATCTCGCTATAACTGCTTCACTCTTATACTTGATTTAAATTAATCGAAACGAGTCTCACGTTCACTTTTAACAATAAATTTCCTGTTCTAATCCCTTATTGAATATGATAGAACTAAACACATTTATTTTCTTCCAATCTTACGAAAATGAGTTTCGTTATCAATTTATGAATGTCAATTATTTCAATTACTTGAAATGGAATCTTAATACGTGGGTTGGAAATTTAATAGTGGCAACACTGCTGAGTATACGCCATGAAACGGAACCGGTGCTTCTCACTTATACCACATGTTAGTTTGATACCTAAGCTACCTCCCAGTAAAGGGACTCTTCCTTACAACACTAGGCGCATGCGCAGTGACGAGATGAATTGAGTATCGTTGGAGTTGGCGGTCTAAAGTTGTGTCGTCAGAACCCCACTAATGTGAAAGTTCTGGTGAATCTCGCCGTACCTCCAGGACAGACCGTCAATACTCAGTATTACTGTAAGCCGAATCCTCCCATCATTTTCCAGGATAATGCTCGGCCGCATGTAGCGCAACCTGTGGCTGATTTGTTAGCTCGATGTGGGCTGGCAGATGTTCTACCAGCCCCTGTGACTTTGATTTGATCCCTAAGATGAAGCTTCCGAACTGTTCCAGGCAATAGACCGCTTCATTCAAACCTTCAACAGAACAGGCACTCCTACAGAAATACTGCGACTTCTACATCGCTAACAACGGTTGTACACAATGCTGGCGACTACATCGAAGGGCTGTAAAAGTTTAACAGACGTATCTCTTTTTGATCATTTGAAAATAAATAGTTGCCATTATTAAATATGCAATCCACGTATCAGTAGATGAGAAAAGTTCAAAATTAGTTTTAATACCATCATCTTCTCCTCTAGCTGCTTTGCAAAAGGAATACAATAAATTATTGTAATAAAATTTTAACTCAGATACACAATACAAGTAAATGTATAATGACGTCTAATGAAATCCTAATAATAATAATAATAATAACCCATAGCTCTACAGCCCGATGAGGGCCTTGGCTTACCTACCGACTGCTGGTCTCCCTCCCACACTGTTCGGAGATCTTAAACCAGTATTGGAGTGTCGGGGGATCAGCCCGACGAGTACCCAGCCGTTGCAGGTCTTCTCGATCGGGTTACGCTCACTCACTCGGAGCTCCCCAATTTCCTCACGATGGTGGGTTGCCACCGGCCCTATACGTAGGTCGAATAAATTCCGACCAGAGCCGGATTCGAACCTACGCCGTCCCGCAGCGAACGATCTCAAGACGAATGAACGCCTTAACCCGCTCGACTACGGAGGAGGACCTAATGAAATCCTAAATCGCATAATATATAACAATCACATACTTGATATAGTTTCATATTGACATTGAATATATAGCCCGAAAAGTTTGGCATTTAGCATTGTTAAGTTCCCAGTCCAACATCTTAGCCCTGGTGAGCATGTGAGTTACCTGAACGCAGGATTAGGATAGGTGCTCATCCTACCGCTTGGCCTCCTTGATCCCCTGATATAACTCCGCATTATTTTTTTCTATGAGGATTTGTAAAATGTCAAGTGTACCAAACATTATCACGTGATTTTCCTAATCCACGCCATCGTATTTGTGATGCTATTGAGAACGTGTCCGTTACAATGGTGTCTAACACATGAGCTGAAATTGAATGCACTTTGGACATCTGTAGCGCCACTAAAGGTAACTAAAATATTCTGAGTTCTTGTAATTGTAATAATAAATTATTTTACGAATACCCACCCGATCGTCCACAACGTAAAGCTTTTTACAACAGTCACTACAACAGCCTATTATCTATAAGCTTCTCTGCTTTTGTAATATCCTGCATCCAAACGTTGCATTTTCTTCCCAGAATAGTTCCCGGTAATAGTTTTGAATGTGTGTGTGTCTTTTTGAGCCATTTAGTAATGTTTGATTTTTCTTTGTCGATTAGCTGTTCCCGGTAGCTCTTGTAGGCAAACGAGGCTGTGGCGCCTAGACCAACGCCCAATATAATAATTTGTAGGGCTGTGTGTTGTCCTGTGTTTTGTCATTATATGTGCTGGTTGTCCATTTACAGCCTCATATTTTAACTAGGTAAGGAGATTTAAGTCCTCAGCGCGAGATATTGATTTTTAAGTACAGTAAGGGGCTGGTCCCTGCATAATGTGACGTGTGCTGACGCACTCACAATTTTCATTCAGACCAACCAATCAGTCGTTTTGCTGCGGTTATGTAACGGTCATTCAGTTCTGTATCTGAATTTTTAAGTAAATAAATGAAAATCTGTAAGGAAATATAGGTTCCTGGGCCGAATTGAAATGCTCTTAATGTGGAAAGGTTATACTGTCTAGAACTAATTTACTTTCTCTCCCAGTCCGGGATGGAATTTAGTTATAATTCCTGGGCCAGGGATGAACGATCAAAAGTTCCCTTCTAAAATTGTCCACGAGTACGTTTTATATTGGAACGTCGCACTGCGATTGTAGAAAACGTAGCGCAGGGAATAAATCAAAATGCTGTTGTTCTCTCGTGGGCCAGGTTCAAAAACTCCCTTATCGGAGAGCCACTGTACATATCGCAAAGGGCTATATTAGTGTGACGTCACATTGAGTTCAAACAAACCCGTCACGTGTTGCTCTGGCATCCGATCCAGGAACCGCAGCCAATAGGAGCCGTCGATGAGGTAACGTGAGGCTGCTGTGTTCCCAGCAGATATCACAACAGGGACGGGCAGTCCTACTACAACCAGAGCGCGCGCGAGAGAATGGGGCTACATGGAGAGGGGCAACGTGACTGCAGCGTTTGCGTTTCGCCCATTTCTACCTTGTACCTTAGATACTCGAGACAGCCAGCACCTGGATTAGTCTTTAATGCTCACAAGTGGATAATTGTTTATCGTCAGGTCCGTATTCCATCCAAGTTGCGTATTGTTTCATTTCAATACGGAACTTGGACCCTATTTAAACTGCTTCGGAAAGAAAAGGTCCCTGGACCGTATTTAAATTGATCCTGTAATAATTGTCCCTTGACGGAATTTAAATTGGTTTGGAAAAAAGGTTCTCCGACCGTATTTAAATTCATATGGAAAAAGGTTCCTGGACCGTATTTAAATTGATGGGGGGGGGGGGAATGTTCCTGGACCGAACTGAAATACTTTACAGATAAAAAGGTTTTTTACGTCCCGAACCCATTTACGCTTGCTGATTTTCTCTCCTGGATCGGAATAGAATTTATTTAAAATCTCTGGACCTTTAACAACACTGAGTTGAGCCCCTACATCTTAGCGCCAGGGACACACTTATAATCCCCCCCCCCCCACGCCCTCATCTACAATTATCTCTGGGTACTATACTCATCCTGAAAGTGCAAGATGCCAGTTTCTTTCCCCGTTATAGTGAACCATGATTTCTCACCTGGTGCCGTGAGCGGAGCTCAAACTACTCTCCCTGACTTAAGAACTTCCAAATACATTTTCGGACGCACTGCTGTACAGTCAAAGGCAATAGAAATGGGACGACTAGATCCATAAATACTCACTTCCCTGCAACACGTTATGTGTGTTGCCTACTCTAAGGCGGTGGGTGCATTTTAATAGCAAATGCTGAATGACAAGTTCTACCACCGCCTTAGACTTAGGCAACACACATAACGTTTTATTGACGGTGACTGTACATCATCCTCAGATGACGGCAAAACGGAAAGAACATTTTAATCGATATTTCAATGGGGAATGAATGTCAAACATCCGGTACGTCACATCCTGTGTATACAACCAGCTGTTAGGAGACTTCCAAGTAACCCACCATGTTATATTTTCCCTCTTTCTTCGTCCGGAAGGATGTTTCTATCACCTTCCAACCCCTTCCAATTTTAAAAAACCCACCTCCTTGTATTTTGTTTGCTCTTCGTCAGTTGCACGTCGCCATATTAATGACCACCGACGGAGCTCCTTAACCCTTCATCATGTCGTGTTAAGATCAATATCTTTGGTGACGAGAAAATTGCAAATTACCTTTTCCTATTTCACACCGTTCTATATTTGTTTCATTCCCTCTGCTGTAATTGCCCTGCGAATTTCTCACCGGAAGATGGGGCTGTATCGATTATAGCAATTACACAGTAAGCACTGCCCTGTTTATTCTTGTGCAGAAGCACGAAAAGCCGGAGGAACTGTTCAACTTTCGAAGCGCTATTACTAGTAGAAACCAGGAACTCTTTCTTCAAAACTGTATGACAATTAAGCACTTTTAAGTAAATGGTTCAATGCATCTCTCGTATTGAAGAAAATAAATGATTCCAAAGTAGGAAACCTCGACGCAACCGAGGTTTTACAAGTTTACTTGGTTTTATCCTCGGGAGCTTTCTTTCTCTTTGTTTCTTTTCCTAGTTTGTAGTTCTTTCCAACATCTATTCTACTTTCGCCGCCTGGTAAAAATCTATTTCCCAGATTGAAACCAGGTTTAAACAAATCCCGATGTCATGTAGGTAGTTAGCATACTAGTGCATGCCAAGCATGAATGGAGATTTCCCAAAGGGAGAAATGTGGCTTGACTGGATCTATTCTGAAGGGAAGACTATGCCTACGCAAAAGACCAGACATGGGGCTATGATGTACTTAGGAGTACACCAACGCCTCAGGCGAGGTCTGCGCCTTTAGGCACAGTCGCCGGTTGACTCAGGTCGGGCACCACTCACCCCCGCAAGCCCTTTGGGAGCGGGGATTTTTCCTTCCTTTTTGGGGGGTTAAAATTATAGGAAAATCTTAAATTCATACTTGGATGCAAACAGCTTCTTTCTCTCTCTTCCTGTTTTCAAGCGCTAGGTCATGTCAAGGAAACCAGAACGATAGCGCATTTCGTCTAATTTCCATTTTACTTCCACTGCTCCGGGCTCACAGGTGTAGTTCCTGGTACGTTCAATGTATCTCTCTTATTGAAGAGAAGAACATACAAAATAGTACTGAATGCTAGCCTGCTGACAGTATTTCAAGAGAGAAAGTGTATCATTTGAAAGACGTCCCGGTTGTCAAGGCTGAGGTTCACCTATTCAGAGACATCTGGAGCACGTTACAAGGAACGGATGGAGTCCATGCTGAAGGGAAAGCTGACGAAATATAGTTCAAATTTTCACCACCAGGTGGAAGTTCCGACGCACCCGAAATTTTCATTTCAATCAAGAATCACGCTGTGAGATAAAGAGAAATAGATTGAAAGATTCAGACAGAAATTGAGAGACAGTGAAAGAAATGGAGGAACTGAGGAAGAAAGAGAAAGAGAGCGAAAGAGAGGAAGAGAGAGATATAATGTAACAGAGGAAGAATAAGTTAGTAAAAAGAAAGAGAAAGAAAAATGGAGGTCAAGAATAAGAAATACTCAGAAACAGAGAAATAAAGAAATGATAGACACAGAAACAAAGAGGGCGGCGATAGAATGAAAGGAATACACGAAGTAAGAAGGAGACAGAATATAAACAGAGTAAGGAAGAAGTAGAAAGAAGAAATGCAGAAACAATGAAGGAACGATAAAGAAAGAGAGAGAGAAAGGGATGTGGGAAAAGGGGAATTTTAGCGACAAGAATTCCAAGCAGGGCGCACCTGAAAATATTCGTTCACCTTTTATCTTACTCCAATACAATTCCCTGTCGATTCCTCTCCCAGGCCGGGAATCGAACCAGAAACCCTTCGATAGTGACATCGACTTGTGTTCTCTGCCGCAAATAAGAAAGAAACACACGACGAAAGAGTTTAAAGGGAAAATCATGAAACAAAGAATAGTACCCTCGGTGCACGGGAGGGTTACAGGTTTGAATCCCGTCCTTGCCTTAGATGTCCTCTGTGAGTATCCACTCAACAATCTCATCTATCATTCCTAATTTCAAGAGTGGCAGAAAAGTAAAGCAAAATAATACAATTGTAAATACGAGGGTCGTTCAAGGAAAAAGTTTCCCCATGTTGCCAAAAATGTATTTCTTAAGTTACAGACAAAAATCAAGTTGCACCAAGTAGCATGGTCTTTTCTCACTTTTCAACATAATTTCCAAGGCGGCACAAGCATTTGTCCCATCGTTGCACAAATGTTTGAAAGCCATCTGCCAAAAATTCGGGGTTCAGGGAACGAAGAATAGAGTCATTCGGGGTGAAGTCGGTAGTGGGGCGAAGTCGGTAACGCGAAGCGTATGGAGAACTAGCAACATCACAGTGTATTGAGGGACTGAACGAACTCTTGTTTTGGCACCAGTTAGTCATACTCTGTCAGCCAGGGAGGAAACGAGGAACGAAGAACGCACAGCAAGCAAACCACGAGGCTTTCTTGTTTTGAAGGTGTCTCATTCGCGCTCTTTGTCATCTCGCTTATAAATTTCCAACTCGATAACCTAAGGCGTAGAATGTGTTTCGTTAACTATTCTGGTTTGCGTATTATTACAAATGGTAAGGTAAGGTTTGTGTGTATAGTGTAGAAAGTAAGTACCGTGTTGCTTGCTAAACTGATAGTAAGTTGGTACAAAACGAAGAACTACACTATATGGGGTGAAGCCGGCACTATTGTGTGGGGTGAAGTCGGTACTTCCTTGCACATGGAAAATATAGAGCTTGCAGTTACTGGTATATTTCCACTGAACAGGCTGGCCATAAGCGATGACAAAATTATTGACGTCTCTTTAACTGAGGCGCGTAATGAAGAAACAAGGAGAACGTACTCTGAACAGCCAAGACAGAATTCGGATGTCACGACTGGAGTCACCCGCAAAGAGAGCGTCCCAGCAGAAAGTAACAAGAACCAGACAGGAAACTGAAATACTGACCTCTCCCGATCACATTTCCAAGCTGTCAGGGCGAAGAGGAAGGTCTAGGCCTACATCTACAGCTACGTCTCTTCAGTGTGCATCGGCAAGTACTGAGACAGGTCGGCAAACACTGTAGATTCAGCTGATACAGGAAATATTTGCGGTTTTTGTGGACGGTCATACAGCAACGAGACGTGCAGCAAATTCTTGGAGTGGATACAATGTCAACGTTGTGCAAAATGATATCGTGAATACTGTGTAGGTGCTTTTCATAAATTGCAGTTTGTGTGCGGAAAATGTTGAACAGAAAATGTGTTGTGAAAATATTGAGCAGTTATGACGTAGCCGATGCATATGATGATGTGATGATAGAGATGCATAATGATAATGTAGGCCTAGTGATAGGGTCCATAGTAGTTTTTAAATATGTGGTGATAGGATCTATACAGGGTAGAATATAGTATGACTATTAATAAAAGTGCACTTGGTTCACCCATGTACTTTGTGTGTGGAAAATGTTGAGAAGTTATGATGGAATGACTTGTGATGATGTGGTGATGATCGTCTGATGATGTGGTGGTGATGATATATTAGATGCCTGATGATGTTGTGATGGTGTTGCCTGAAGAATATGTGATGGTACACATATGATTATTGATAAACATATACTAGGTTCAACCCATGTACCTACCGACTTCACCCCGTCTACCTACCGGCTTCACCCCGTTTGCTGGGGTGAAGCCGGTAATACATCTACTTTTTTATATTTTTTTCCTCCAATTTTATTATTTTACACATACACATAAATTTATATTGCGTTTGCTGCAGAAGGTTCAAAGTTTGTACTATGCATTTTTATTTTCAAATAATTATCTATATAAGCAAATACTACTGCATTTTGTCCTTAATATGCCGACTTCACCCCGAATGACTCTACTTTTCACGGCTGTCTCAACCTCCAAATCAGTGTGAAAACGTTGACCCTGCAGCTGGGACTTCAGTGCAGGAAATACGTCACTCGGGGCCAAGTCAGGGCTGTATGGGGGTGGTAACCTTTCCCATTTAATTTCTCGAAGCTTATCCTGTGTTAGTGCTGCCGAATGGGGACGAGCATTGTCATCCACAAGAATGACACCAACAGAAAGGAGTCCAGGACTTTTGCGGCGAATTGCTATTTTTTTTTCCATTCTCCATTGTTTGGCGATAACGTTCAGCATTGACTGTTTCCCCCTTTATTCAAAAACTCTGTGAGCAATATTCCACCCCGCCAAAACACGTTGTTCCGCCATGACTCGCTACTCCTTATGGCCAGGGCACGTTTCTCACTGCATGACTCACGCTAATCACGTGCCGCGCATGCGCGGTAGCCCGCACGAACATTGCATTGTGTGTAGAGGAAAGACGTAAGAACACATTCCTAGTTTCATTTCATTTATCGGGCTCGTACTTTCTAAAAAAAAGGAAACTTTTTCCTTGAACGACCCTCGTGCAAGAATTGATTGATTGATGTTTGTTATTTAGCGTCGCTTTTCTTCAATCCTTGGCTAATCGCGACGATGAGGATGATAAAATTGATCAAAGAACACCCATGCCCACGCCTGGATACGAACCCTGGACTTCTGTAGTCGCAGACCGCCCATGCAGATAGAATGAAAATCACGAATGTGGGAACAGAACTGTCAAAGATTGAGGTGAGAAAAGGAATACGAGAAAAAAAAGTGAACAGTGGTGTGTCATATATTCAAAGAAAAATGTATTTTGATTCTACTGTTGTTATTATGTGTCTAAGCAAAGTTTCCAACATATTGATCTTTAGCCATGCACTGTTATTTTATTTGTACGTAGAAAGTTACCTATCTCGTTTTAAAGGGTGGGCCAACAGGCAGGCCAGTCCAAATTCGTGTGAGCCATTGCCCACTTAGGCCCCCTCTTGGCGCCGCCTCTGTTTGTAAATGGTTGGAACGGTAGAATGAAAGAAGAAATTAACGTTAAATGACGAATTTGCAAGCCATGAAAATTACGAAGATATCAGAAACCTATCATTTGTTTTTTTTAAGAATTTGAACTAAAAGTATTCTGCTCTGTAAAGCACTAGGAAAAACCTTATACAACTTCCGCCCCCAAAGAAACCAAATTACCTAAAATATAAAACCAAACCAAATAGAAAGGTACCGTATTCTGGCAACACTGCAAAGAGCTATATCTAAACTTTCCTTCAGTGCATGTTTCAACTTGTTACAGGCAGTCGATATCGGGGCAAGCGTGCGTCAGATGCAGGTCGTGTGCAGGCGGCGTACAAAATACGCGCACCAAGATGGAACAACGTTACAGCATAAAGTTTTGTTACAAATTGGTTAATACGTTACAGATGATACGGGCAGTGTATGGTGATGCAGCATTATCAAGAACCCAGGTGTATGAATCGTATACGTACAATCGTTTGAAAGGTGGACGTGAAAGTGTCGAGGATGAACCAAGATCAGGACGTCCTTCAATATGGTGACCAGACATACTCTTTTTAAGAGTATTATACTCTTTTAGAGGTTCATATACTCTATATTCTTTTCAATTTGCAAAAATCCCCAAATATACTCTTTTCCTTGCTATTTAATTTCATTCATTATTTTACGCGTAAAAATGCCTTAAATCCACAGAACGGAAAAAGTCAAGATGTCAACAAACTGAAGTATTTACTCCTTGACTCAAGAATTTCCCATCAATTTCAAGAGTCATTTTCATATTCCATCAACAAGCAAAACATATTTCAAATTCATTGGAATTTAATGATAATGATTAGGGCTGAGCCGATACCACTTTGAACCGATACCGATGCCGATACTCGTATCGGTTCCCATCGATACCGATACTTGAAAATTGCAATAATTAAAATTTGTTTAAAATATTGATCAATATTGGTGTGTAAATATTCTCCTCCAATTATATGAATCAACATACCAAGAAATTTGCTTTAGAATATTCAAGAATTGCATCAGAATATTAAAATAGATATTATGTGGTCACAAAATATAGTTTTTCGTGCAAAATTAATGTAAAATAAAAAGAAAGTTTTAATTTTGCATAATTTCTAGGATAATTAGACTGTCAAGAAGCCGCGCGGGATTTTTGCGGATCCCGTGAAAGACCAAAATGCCGGAAAGTATCGGCTGGTATCGGTAGCTGAATTCCAACCGATACTTTCCGATACCGATCAATCGGCATCGGTATCGGCTCATCCCTAATAATGATATTTTTTAAACTTACTGTGCAATTTCAAAAGCCGTTGAAAAACATCTTGAAGATTGGGGGGAAAGAAAAGAATCAATGATGGGTAAGTGGAGGTCAGTGTGCAAAGATTTAGTACAGACTGGGTCAAATTTAAAAGACATTGTGCCTCTTATAAAATTCTTGTTTACTCTGCCTGGTACAAATGTTGGTTGTGAAAGGCTCTTCAATGTTATTAAAACTTATTGGCGAGAGGAAAAATGTACACTCCTGTTGTCAACACTCGAACAAGTAATGAAAGTGAAATTCAATGTGGACATGACCTGTGAATAGTTTGGACTGGCAATAAAGTACGATTTAAACATACTCAAGAAAGGAAAATCATCCCAGAAGTATGAGCGATGGTGCCCATTGGTGAGTAAGAATTTGTAATTATCTAATTACATTAGACCCATAAGTAATTTGAATCTGTAGAGTGTAGGCCTATTTTATAGTGGCTATAATAGAAGCAATGACAAATATCCACCCTTATTTTCGTTTTCTTTTTATGTTTTGTGCATGCGCACCTTCAACCTATAGACTATACTCTTTTAAGTCTACAAATATCTGGTCACCCTACCTTCAACCTTAAGGAAAGACGACAATGTGGAGAAAGTTCGTGCACTGGTGAGAGGTGATAGACGTTTAACCACGCAGCAACTGTCCCTGAAAACCAAACAATCAATCAGTGGTATTACAAGGAAGTGCTTGGTCTACTCTTTTCGAGCACTTATTGTCAACGACTATCAATAATGTTTCCAAGACCTGTATAAACGCTGGTCACAGTGTATTGCCTCCTCTGGTGATTATTTTGAAGGTGATAAAGTCATTTGAAGGTAATTACTTGTTTTCTTTCCTTAAAAAAAGTTCGTTTTTTTATGGGCGGGCCTTGTATTTCTCAAGGATAGAACCGGCTCTATTTCCGTAGCATAACCAATCAGAAGCGACCACTAGGTCACGTGTGCAGTTGTAATGGCGGCCGCGTCAGATGTAAACAACGTATCACTTCACATTTTTAAAATACGATAACTATTCAACCGAGAGGAATATCGCTTCGTATTAAATGGTTTTAGGTAGAGAAGAATGGCACTGATTAAATACATACTTTACAACGTTTACTGTACACGTATGGAAGAATATTTTAGCTTTTTCAATTGTAAACACCGTGCACTCACCATAGACGGTGTAACTCGACGTGCCTTTCGTGCTGTATGTATTATACATTGTAATTGCAACAGCTAACAGAAATGTTCCATGAAAAGCTTTCGTGTAAAGTACTCTCTGTTACCGTTATAAGATTTTTGGAAGTATTTACGTAGCATTTATGCTAGCAAAAATGTTACAGGAAATGCTTTAATCTAAAGCCGACCTAATTCTAAAGGTGGATCAAAAAGTGCAGGGAAGAGGGGGGGGGCAATGGGTGAGGACACACGTAGTCGACCGGTCCATCCCTTATACCAACCCGTAGTAAACAATAACAACTAAATGAATAAGTGCCTCGCCGATCTCGGTGGCGGAGGGGTTAGCATAGCTGGGGGCTACGACACCTGGGTTCCCGATTTCGAATTCCAGCCTGGTCACGGGTGTTCATTGGGAGTCTCTCTTCATAAATCTCATCATATCATCACTCATCGTCATCTCACTAACATTAATTTCATCCTTGCTGTGGATTGAGAATATATATTCAAATTGATTTTCTTAGTTAACCTGGTTGCTGAATATGTCTAATAGATGGCAGCACAGTAAATTAAATGTCTACAGAAGTATGACGGTGAGATTTCACAGAAAAAGAATGCTACTTACTTTCTCAATACAATTTTATTCTTAGACTCTTAATTTGTTAAATTTGTCATTACTTTTTTATTATGATTAGTACTTTGTTTTAATAAGTAATATATTTCCCAATGAGAAGTGTGGCCCATGAACATAGAAGTTTCTTACGCAAGTTAAAGCAAGATCAGTGATCGGTTAGTTCGAATGAACTTTCCAGCCTGATCATTACCAGTGCGTAGTTAGAGATCGGTTACTACATTGAACTCTCCAGCTTAATTATTGCCTATTTTTATGGGAGCAGGAAAAGGTTTATTATCCATTTTTCCTTGACTCATCTTACTCAACAGGTCGCTAGGTGCCGTGGCTTGCCGCGAGTTTATAGCTTCCTGGAGATGAGGCCTTGCTCGAAAAGGTTTATTATCCAATTTATAAGCAACTTCCTCTTTCAAATGTCCGTATAGCAGTATTATTCTCCTTTAAGTTTGCGAACATTGCCGAATATTGTGTTCTACAACAAGACACGTGGATAGATCTGGCTACGACGAGCATTTGTCTTGTAAACCAGGCTCTCTCAGAGATACTGGAGAAGCATGAATAATTTAGTCGTAGCAGAAGAGAATGATTTTCAAGGACAGAGAGAAGACAAAAAAATGATGACGTAGTCTGCCTGGCTTTGAAGACCAAGCGTGCTTTTCGGAGTGACGTGAGCGAAGAGGAAGTTCACGTGTGGGTGAGAGAAATTTTCTTCGTGCGATGTGCAAGGGCAAAATACGAAGATGGCGTCAGCTGATTTTTCAAGAGTTAATGAGCACATTCTTTGATATTAAAAAAGAATATATTTGAAGAGCGAGAATTATCCCACTAACTCTTAACATTTACAAGTGGATAGGTGGGGAAAATTCGTTGACTTAACCCAAGCTGCCCTGAAGTGTGAAATTACATCGCGGCAAGAAAAGTAATTCGAGTTTCTCAGATTAGTTTTGTTTAAGAAGTTGGCCGCTTCTGAAGATGAGGTCACTACTGCAGCTTTCTCTGTATTTTCGTAAGGAAGTTGTCGTTTCGGTGTACAGCCGGGGAAAGAAATGAAGACCAAAACTGGTAAACGCTGTAAGTGCCACAAGAATTCAAACACCGTTTTCCACGTTAAACTGTGAAATGTGCCATGCTTTAATGTGGTAAACGTGAAAAGTGGCTGGTAGCCCTCTAAGTAGTTCAAATTGCGTGTAAAAAAGCACTAGTGTGAACGTTCGTACGATGTGCTGAACGATGCGATTTCCCAACACTTTCGCTTTTTGCACTTACAACGTTTACCACTTTTAGTCATCAAATACTTCTCCCATAAGACTACTGGTATTAAGGCTCTTTAGGGGATGTGGCATCCTCGATGGCGCAGTGGTAGCGTCGTCGCCTTGTAATCAAGGGGTGCCGGGTTCGATTCCCAGTGAAGGCACATAGTGGTTCGGATCCCACTTTAAACTGTAGGTCCAGTCCCGATTAGCCTTACTGTGCATAAAGTGGACATAAAACAACAAATCAATCCAATCCAATCTTTAGGGGAAGTACTTTTTTTCCCATGACTGCAGTTCTTGTACTTCACAGAAAAGATGACCAGATGATCGTATCCCGTTTCGCAATACCTGAACCTGTCAATCAAACCTGACAGCTGTCCACAATTTTAGGCGAAAAGGGATATACCGTTTCTCCTAATCCCATTTCGCCTATATTCTGTCGCGGGTATCTCTAAAGCAAGCGAACGAAAACAAGTCTCTGCGCATGTAGTGACGCGAGACTGTTCCATTGAACACGTGAGAGGGATCGGGATTGCGTGGAGGGGAGAAAATGACACGGCCTTGTTCCACAGATAGTTTGGACAGGGTATATACCGGTTGGAAGGGAAATATTGCAAGTGAGGGAAATTGTGACGGTTTCAGATGTAGCTAACGCGCTACATCAACGTAAACACAAAAACAAATAGAGAATTTGCCGATGCTAATTAGGAACTGTCAGAAGAGTCTAATAGCAATATAACAATCAATAGCCTTAGTCGCATGCTAAACGGAAATTAAGGTAAGATTTGGTTAGGTTAAGTTATTACATTATTAACTTAACCTTAAGCGCTAATTAATGATGAATTAACATATCAAAACAGAGCACGTATCTCCCTGTTGAGAGGTCCGGGTTCGATACCCGGTGGAGGCACATAGTGGTTCGGATCCCACTTTAAACTGTAGGTTCAGTCCCAATTATCCTTACTGTGCATAAAGTGGACTTAAAACACCAACTCAATCAATCAATCGCTGTTGAGAGACCATTAAATTTCCATCATTTTAAACATTTCCCTTTCAACCAGTTTAGGCGAAATGGGATTTAGCGAGATGAAATGTCCCGTTTCACCTAAAATGGTGGCCAGGTCATGAATCGCATTATGTATTGTGCTGATAAGCAATTAAGCGAAACGGGACTATACGAAACATTCATATCAGCTTTGGAATAGACTACTAAATCTGCAGAAATATCTCGCTAGAAAGAGCAGCTCTAATTAATTGTAAGATACGCGTATTATTTTTAATACGTATAAATAGTTGTAATTATAACCCCGATACTCTTTGAATTTACTGCTCCTTATTTTACATATGATTAACATTATTAGAAGAATACTGTTGTAAAGATACCCCTTGTACATAGATGCCCTACACGCATTCACAATCTCGGCCATATGTAGAAGTGATGTGATCAACACCACGCTCCGCCGAAATGTATCCATTTAGAGAATTGGTGGACCCCAGAGCAGCTACATGTGGGGTTATCGCTGGAGATGTTCCCACTTGAGAATGCCCATACACCCATTCCGGGAATCGAACCTTCATCTCCCGCGAGATTAGGCCGCTAACTATAATTTCATATTGTCCAAAGACTACATTAATGGTTCTGAAATGGTTGCGAAATGGTTATCATATCGCACTACGACGCCAGGGGTCGCGGGTTCGAATTCTGGCCTGGACATAGATTCTTTGATTGATTTGATTTGCTTCATTTTACTTCGCTTTTTGTGCCACTGTTTGCTAATTTGCGAAGATGGGGATGATATGATGAAATTGATGAATGGACACGCACAAACATCCATGCCCAGGCCGGGATTCGAACCGAGGACCCCTGGCGTTGCAGCGCGATGTGCTAACCACTCCGCCACGGGGGCAGGCGGGTGTACTTTTGAGATTTAGTGTTTGTTTTAAGTCCACGTTACTCACAGACAGGTTAATCGGGAAGTTTAAAGTGGGAATCGAAACACTATGTTGCCTCTACTGGGTATCGATCCCGGAATATCTTGATTACAAGGCGGCGACGATACCACTGTGACATCGAGGATGCCGCTGGTGTTCTTTGTGAGAGTTGCTTCGTCAATTTGTTAATATCATCACTCAAAAGTAACGTACAATAATATATCGAAATATCTAAATCCATCATTGTATCTGTGACAAGGGTTGGTTACAAGAACGTCTCATGATTCAGAAACACGCCTGCTTAAATGAAGACACATTCTACTCTATTGATTTACGTTAACCAGACGTTGACCTGCTGCAAAATGCCCCATACATCCGGGCAGTGGATCTTGTGACGTCACGCTTCGACAGTGGATTGAAACACAGATGTCTAGGTTTGAAATATAACAGCGCCATCTATTGAACGCTTTAGTCTACAGGCGAAAGCTAAAAGATGCCAGTGGCGCCTCTCAGCGGTGAATGGCAGAACTTCTTGGGAGCAGTAATTCATAGCGAAGATGGTTTGCTACATAAGTTCAAATACGTTTATATGTGCGTTAAGCTACCTGTGCGTAGTGCACTTTCATGGAACAAGTTACGTCCGTAACTGCAAATTTAAAACTTCATCTCAGCGAGCTTCGTACCGATTTTTGTGTTTTGCCTCCTGCAGTATTTTTTACCTCGATCGTTCCCGTTTTCTGCATCGCTGCTAGAGAACCGAACTCGAATCTTCAGAGAGATGCCCTCGTCTCTTTATCTCGCCAGTCTTGTTGAGGTGTATGGATAATTCTCGAGTCGGGCTGGCTGAGGACTTTCCCGCTTGAAATGCAAATCGAAAACTCCTGCGAGATTGCTGAGCGCTCTTCGAAACGGCGGGCGTCTCTTGTAAATAGCGCCGGGGAGGGGAATGGGGGGAGGGTAGCACGAGATCCCTAACGGGCGAGAATTTCTTGATATTTCGCTCTACCGAAAAGAGATTTCTTTCTTTTTTTTTGGCCTCAACGGGAGAGGGAATTTCTGACTTGCTGCTTTCTGCAGGTGAGTCGTCAGGGTGTTTGATTACTGAACACGACGCCAGGGTTCGATTCACGTGAGCTATTCAAATTACCGCGAACGCATTATTAAAATGTAAGTTTGTGTAATTTTCTACGCGCAAATCATTTGCACAGCCAACTTGGAAATTGCCAGTAATTTTTACAGAAAGGATCAGGCTGTTGATGTAAAATTGAATATAGAAATCACAAATATCTAATATTAATAGAAAATAATAGTGACTCGTACCGCAACAGCCCTTCAGGATAAAGCCCTACCAGCCGACTGACGGCCTCACTCCCACGTGACTATCATGCAACCTATTAGGGCGTGACGTGTGGGCAGCACGACGAACCCTCAGTCGTTGTTGTAGATTTCCATGACCGGATTACGCCACTAATTCGTAGCTATCCTTATATTTTATAATGTGTTACGTTTGTTCTGTGCAAGTCCTTTAAGAACTTGCATTTTAAACTTTCGCAATTTGCTCGTTAAACTCCTTTTCTAACTTTAAGGTAAGGGATTAAGTTAAGGGAATTTCTCCTTATGTACTTAGAGGGATGCAAAAGGGCCATACGTGGCGAAGCACCCAAATATTTTAACTCAATCGACCAACCATTCGTAGCTCCCCAATTTCCTCATAGTGGGTGTCCACCGGTCACATACAAAGGCCGAAATCTCAGGAGAAAAGTTGTCACGCTTCCCCCAGGAGACTGGAACCAGCGAGCGTTCCATAGCCTGAGCACAAAGCTTGACGCCTTAAGCGTCACAGCTATGGTGAGGGGAGTAAAAATCAAAGCACAATTATTATTATAAATCATTAGTTCATTACATATAGTTTTGGGGATTTTCTTCTACACCCAGATGAGTGTTAGAGCTCGGATAGTTATGCACTAAAGAAACGCAAAATATGCATGCAAATATGCACTAAAAAAGTGTAAAATATGCACTTAAATATGCACTTTAACAACTTGTTTAATTTGTAAATGCTGTATATTACAAACTACAAAAGATTACATGCCAGGCAATGAATATGCATTATTCTGAATGCTCATTTGCTACACAGCTTTTTTTCAATTAATACGCTTCTGCGTTAAATGAAACAATACATTGCAGATCAAGATCATGATTGCATTTGATTACAATTTGATTTCTAAAATTTTCGAACTTGAAGTTCCTTCTGTTTTCAGCTAGAATAGTCTTATATTCCGAAAACACACGATCCAGTTCGCAAGATACAAGTGGACTGTATTTTAGGGCAACAAAGTCAGACACATCAAGTTTCAGATCATCCACCCGTTGTCCATTTGTATGCAGAATTTTGTAAAGTTTAACCAATGTTGCAAACCCACTGTTCGTTTTCAATGCTGCATCCAATTTCTGTACATACACAGGATCTTCAACCTGGGCGAGGACCTCTTTAACGTCTTCTATAATTTTGATGCTTGTCTGAAGTTGTTGAAGGAAGAAAGACAGAGAAAAGATAAAGAAAGGAGAAGAGGAACAAGGAGAAGGAAACTAAATACAGTATACGCTCGGTGTTGATTGTGGATACAAAAATATGCACATCAACTTATTTTAATACAAATATGTACGTGCATATGAAATATATGAATGAATATGCAAAATGCATAATTATGCGAGCCCTAGTGATCATCAACAAACCAGGATTTCTTTATTTTTGGGATCGAAAAGCATTTTGAAGTTCAGGGAAAATTTCAGTCATGAAGTTTATGAAGCCGAAGATTTCATTTGTAACGATATCTTCACCAATTCCATCATATCATCACTCATCCTTATTGTCGCGATTAGCCAGACGTGGCAGAAAAGTAGTGTTAAATAACAAAAATCAAGTCGTCAGTTTTGACCTCTCACAAAACAATTTCATTTTTGGAATTCCGTGTATTGGGTCATAGAACATGGAATTATAACCTTCTGATGCTGTTCCTTATTTCCACCTAAATTTTCGATCTAACTTATTTTCTCATTTGTTTCTCTGCTGTTGAAATATTAACGTATTTCTACAATCGCTTGTTAAATTGTATTCCGTGGGAGGAAAAAATTCAAATATACCTCATTGGAAAGCTTCAAGTATCTACTTTTTAATAAGCGTTATCTGAAAATTAATCTTAACTTTGATATGTTACTATAATAAAAATATCGCTGAAAAGTGTAGCTTTTTCTTCCAATTTTCACGAACGGGGAACTTAACACCATACAGTTCATAATCGACTGTACATATAATTTTAAGATTTTGTGTACTTGAAGTTTGATTATTTCTGCACCTGTGTAGAAAAAATCAAATGCATATTTTTTATAGATGCTTCAAAAATTGGCGTTTTAGGAAAACGTGCAAACTTGAAATGCATAATTAGAAATTCAATGAAATTGCAAAAAACTGTTGATATTTGGCATTTGTATCTCAAATATGGTTCCAGCTCACACTCCTAATATGGTAAACGGGTGCATGACGTATGCCCGGGTGTGGCCAATCTCAGACTCCGCGGGCTGCGGGCGACTTCCACAGCGTTGCCGTTTCCCTGCACTTCGCTTCGAGAATCGCGCAAGTGAGTTCCGTCTAGCCGATCCAAAGTATTGTCGCAGCATAAAGTAATGAATGAAATATTTCTCATACTGCAAATGGAGTACTGCAGGTTTTTTTTTGGGGGGGGGGTGGAGTTCTTCTAGCTGTTAACTTCATATGAACGTCGTCTCCTTTGATACTCGGTGGAGGTACATAGTGGTTCGGATCCAGTCCCGGTTAGCCTACCTGTGTATAAAGTGAACTTAAAGAAAGAGAAAACAACTCAACTCGGATTTATATGAACGTCATTTTCCCAGTAATATTTTATGTCGCACATTTAAACAGATATATTGAGTGCAACGATGTTCGATGAGAGATCCAGTCCTCTCTGTATACAATAATAACGCACCTGCTGTGTACAGCGATTTCATAAGCAAGGGAAACAGAGCGAGGTGCGTACTAGCGATAGCAACGCATAAAAATTATATTTTAAAAATTGCGTCTTTCAAGCCTTCACGCCAACTAACATTTCAAAATATATTTCGAGCAAAAACGCATGTAAATTGTGTTTATCTCGAAAAATTCACTTAAGCATTGTATCGAGAAGTGGTGGTGGTTTCAGCATTTAACGTGTTGCTATACATTCCACGTGAATTATTGTTTTTATATTTTGGTCTCTTACACAGCTGCAACTGTTGTAATAAACAAGGAGTTGTGGATTCATTTAGAGAGACAGAAGGATTAAAAACTAATAAATTTTCAATAAATATAATGAGTGAAAGGTAAAAGTATAAAATGCTGTTCATAATGGATTCTGTTGAACTGGATAATTAAAATACAAGTCGTGTAACTTTCTTCTCACCACATCTTGCAGAAACACGCCCAATAAAATATTGGGTCGACGCAAATTTTTGTTGTTCCCTTTTTCTTTACATACCTTTTTCACTGTGCTGACGTAACTCCCAAGCACTCCGTCGTGCACTTGACACCTTGGTTTATGTCGTGATATGCGGCTATTCGTTTCCCCTGGTCGAAATATCTCTTGGCACTGACTATAATTTATTTTGCACCACTATGATATTACCGTCTTGCCATTATGATGCAACAAAAAAATCACTTCACAGCACTAGTGTTGCCCACGGGACGAGACGGGACAGGCTTTTAAAAATTCGAGACGAGACGAGATTGATCATGTGTCCCTTTGACAAACGAATATTTTCGAGACGAGACAGCATTTCACAGCATTTCCACGAGACGAGACAGGCCAAAGTCTCGTCTCGTGGACAACACTACACAGCACCGCCACCACTCAATACTGTGCGTACAAACAAACACGCGAACACGTGAGAGACCGACTGCCTGGATAGAATGCACGTAAGAATTATTATGGCTATGTGGGAGTTCAGGCAATATTCATGGCAGGAATGTAAACACAGAAGTGACAAAAGAAACTTTCGGCATCTCTAGAATGCTTTCCTTTGCGCAACACATTGTTTCGGCTCATTTCCCGTGTCAAAGCTGCTTGGATGCGGAGTTTAAAGGGCAAGTGGAAACGCTTGGCAACAAAGCTCACTTGCTCTACATGCGTTCTTAGCAACGATGTGAATCGCGCGGGAACCGGTTGCCAAGAAAAACAATTCGCTCTGTTGTTTTCAAATCGCACAGTGTGAAAGAATGAGATATGGAAATTTGATTTTTATTCCACGGCCATCATTTTGATATGCATTTCATGATCATTGCACTGACCATTTCCAAGATTGCAACATCATAATTAATCATTAATTGTGGCTGTTCTACAGCTGATAGTACCATTATATTTGACTGAGATATTTCCACAAAACCAAGCTTCAATCACACAGGGACGGCGACAGGGGTGGGCACGGGTGGGCAGGCGCCCACCCAAAAATTTCTGTGCCCACCCGATTGCCCACCCAATCAAATTCACTAAGTACACATACTTAGAGATATGTGATTGTTGCAATAAATAAGTGTATTCTGATGTTCATTACATGTATATTTTATTAACGAATATTATCTATACTAGAAATGTTCACATATCATCATCCCATAAAAAGCTGATTTAACTTTGTCATTAGAAAGCAATAAGGAATTACAAGAGATCTTGAAACAATAAAACTGGGACCAATTGAATACTTCTATGATTAGAAGCAGCTAGTGGGCTTAGGAGGCGCAAGATTATACAGGGTATGGTCAAAATGAGATCAGAATTTAGGGTGAGCTTGAGGGCTGCTGCTCCCCTGTCGCCGTCTTCACTGAGGAAAAAACTGCTTTGAAAAGTAGGCTACCGCATATAGAAAAAAAAATAGGTACACTGGATGTGATGAAAAAATGTAGATAAAGGTATAACTAACCACCTCATATAGCTTGGCGAAAAGATATAACTGAAACTGTGGAGGGGATTGGGGTGGGGTCTTGGTGTTGTAAGCTTCGGGTCTTCACATATATAAATCCCGGCCTGCGTATGATTAAATTAATCTCTAAATAAACAAATAAAGATCTCAGCGTTGCTTCCTCCAGCAACACAATAAATTATTTCGACTTTTGAATTAGGTCTACATTGCATTGAATTGATAATGGGTCTGTAATTCTGTTTAGAAATTCTAGTTCACACATAAATTCTTGCCTATCAGTTACGTAATCGTGCGATTTTCTTGTGATTAACTTACGTAGAATTTAAAGAAGGGGTTGGAAGGAAAGCTTTGTTTTGAGTGGGTCAGATCAATCGCGATGAGAATGGTTTAAACTTTAGAAGCATCAGAGGTTTAGCCGAAAACATCAACAGAATTTGTAGATGCAGATGAAGTAAAGAAGAAAAGGTATGTCACGAAGTATCCATAAGAAAATTTTGTCTATTTGTTTTTAAGTCGACTTTTATGCTCAGATAGGCTAATCGGGACTAAAAGTACAGTTTAAAGTGGAGTCTGAACCAGTGTGCATGGTGCTTCCACCAGGAGAGGGGGCAGTAGATGAACCTCTTCATTATAAGGCGACAACGTTATGCCATGGGAGAAAAAAAATATACAGAAAGAATTCGCAGGAAACGTGTTATATTATGACAATAGAAGATGAGTTCATTTAAGAGGGTGTATTACCAGAGACAATATTTGAGACTTTCGGAAAACAACGTTATTTTTCACTGAGTTAGCTGCCTTGATTCAACAATGAAACACTGTGAAACTGAAACTACCACCTCAACATTCGAAGTGGTATGAACTAATGAAACTCCACTTTTGTAAAAGTAAGTTGTTGCTGATTCGACTGATTTGTTCTATGTGAAGTCACTTTTCTGCTAATTTTGGCTAATGGCGACAATGAGGTTCAATCGTGATTAGATGAAAGTGACGAAAGGGAGAAAACAAATACACGCAGACATTGAAAATACAACCCCCCACAAATTATTATTTTGACTGTGGTTCTTGGCGCCAGAGACTCGTTCGCCTGCAAGATTAAAGTTTCCAGGTATACTGCTCAGGATAGAGGTTAACATTTGAGCGCTTTCGAAAAGTTACCGGTATAGTGACCAATTTCGATGAATTCCTTGTGCCCAAAATCACATTCTACAAAATGTAAACTGTTTGTTACCTCAGTGTATGTGTTCATCTAACCCTACGTGTATCACTTCTCCGGCATGATTAACGAATATTACTTCAGAAACAGAATAACTACTTAGCTAACAGATTTTTCAATGTTAATTGATTATTACTTTTGGGCGGTCTTTTGTCAAAATAGCCTTTCATAACCTTGGGGATACTTTATGCAGAATGAAAAAGAATTGGGTTTTCCGTGTGTGCGTGTTTACATTCCCAATAAGACATAACTTTTAATCCAAATATCTGATGGCGGCGATTAAGAGGAGCATACATGTGATGTGTTGTGCATGGCAGTTAAGAGAAACATTTGAAGAATGGATCGAGAGAAAGAAAGGGAGAAAGATGTAACGTTAACAAGCTGAGAAAGAAAGATATAAGAAGGCATTAGGGAGTAAAACAGAAAAGATGAAAAGGAAAAGGAAAATAGAAGGGAACTCGGGAGTGTAAGAGAGAAGGGGATACATATGCATGCATGTCGTACATATATGTGTCTTGCATGCATATATATACAGGGTGTCATTTTAATGGCGCCCACAGACCACGGAAACGTGTAGAGGACATCAAAACAAACATCTTTTCTCTGTAACATTTTTCTCGTTGGTGCGTCGTTTCGGCGCTACAGTCGTTCAAAAAAGCCCGTTTTGCCGCCTGAATGCTGGCAACCACACACAACATTTGTTTGCATTGGTGACGTCATATCCAGTCGTGAAGCGATGCGTTCACATATTTTGTGAAAAATGACATAGCTACAATCAGCCACATTATTTACCGTAAAACAAAACGAGAAAACACGTTCTGTAACCTAACAGGAAGTAAACAAACGATACGAAAAATGGTAGAATGAAAATCGAATTCAAGTGGAAGTGGTCATATCGAATTTTGTCTCAACTTACATGTCAAATATTTGCAAATTTATTTACCAAGTTGGCATCTACAATTTAGTCTTATCCACTTTGTCCTTCTGATACTAGTTGTCTGTGACACACTGAACAGATGACAAAAAATAAATTAAAGAACTCAAAATTCCAAAGGTAAGCAACACATAGGTTAATATAATGTATATTCAGGGAATTATGAGGCAAGTGGCAAAAATGGTTGAAAATACAGGGATATAAGTAGTAGTAATACAAGCTCTCCGACGGCTGTGTTTATCTATGCACCGGATACACATGTAATAGTTTACAGCTGTGAACAGGACAGTATATTCGCTACTTATTCATCATTAGATTGTTACTGTGGCTGTACGTGTTTTAGCCGTAATGTAACAACGTGAACCTCGGATACTTCCCTTATCAGCAGAAAAGCACGACATGGCATCTGGACACAAACCTGTAGATATCAACCTTGCAACGAGATTTGCAAATATTTAACATGTAACTGGGCGTAAACAGCCACATGTAAGCTGTGCAAATATTTAACATGTAACTGGGCGTAAACAGCCACATGTAAGCTGTAAGTCCAATAAAATTTATTGTTGTTGATATTTGACATGTAGGCTCAGACAAAATCCGATATTGACACTTCATTTTGAATACGTATTTTTACCATTCTCATATCGTTGGTTCACTTCCCCCTTCACCGGAGATGACTGCTGATCTTCTGGCTGGTAGGTTATGATGTTCGGTCTTCTGGACGCATTTCTCGCTTCGTTTTACAGCTAATAATGTGGTTGGTAGTTTGTCATTTTTCACAAAATTTGTGTATTCCTTGCAACCCTGCCGTGCGCTGTTTCGCCGCAGGAAATGACGCCACAGATACGATCAAATGTTGTGTTGGGTTGCCAGCATCCAGGCGGCAAAACGGTCTGTTTTGAACGGCTGTAGCGTCGAATTCGACACGCCAACGAGAAAACTGTTGCTGAGAAAAGTTGTTTGTTTTGATGTGCTCTATACGAATCTCTGGTCCGTGGGCGCCATTAAAATGACACCCAGTATATTTACATTTATACCTGCCCACCCTAATCTATCAATATACAGCTTCTGCCCACCCGGTCGAAAATTTCTGGCGCCGTCCCTGCAATCACAAAAAAATCATATTTTTATGACGGTTTTACACGAAGCTACACACATGTAGCTAATGTAAAAATTCCACAAAAAAACCTACACTTTTACAAACATTTTTGTCTGAATAGAAAACAGAGTTAAAATCCCTTTGTCTTGCTTTTGTCTAAAAAGCAGACACTTGTATGAGATATATTTGACTTTTTCCCTCCCGAGGAGTACAGTTTTACAAGCGCGGAAATCGAGGGCTCAATATTTTTGTCACGGATAGTAGCTCTTAAAGATTTCTGTAAATATATTATAGGTGTGGACAATATTGATTTAAAAGTTGGTCGAAATAAATGTTTCAATGGGAAAGCTAAGGCAGATCACAGAATGATGCATTAAATACATGACATTTATGGATCTAATTTAATAATAAAGAATTGAATGTTAAAATATACAAGAGATTAGTTAAACCTGTAGTTATTTGTGGATGTAAAACATTGTCTTTTAAAGAACAGAGTAACACAAATTAAGTGTTTTTGAGAATAAAATTTTGAGAAAGATATTTGGACCTATGGAAGATAAAACGGCTGAAAGTAGGGGAAAGGTACAGAGTACAAAACTGCGCCATCTGTATTCATCCCCTGAAATAATTTTAATAATTACATCAAGAATATTTTTGTGGACAGCTCATGTCGGGCTTGAGAGGGGATAGAAAAGTTTAAAGGATTCATGTTGGGAAACCTGATGGTAACAGACCTCTGGTAAACGAGGTCAAGAGTGGATTGATCTTGCACAGGTTGGTGATACGATACGCATTCTGCTGTGGTAATGAACCTTAGTGTTTAGGAATAATTAAGCTTTTTACTTTGCGGGTGGGGATGCACACTCAATGTCGTATTTGTTATTTCATTTCGGGAAGTATTATTTTTTTCTAAATTATTGCCTCGCAGTTCTAATTAGCTTAGAAGATCGGTTCTAACTTGGTGATCAAATCTTATGATAACACTTAGTATAACTTATCCCCACACCCCCTATACGCCTTCATGGCGTGGTGCTAAGCACAGGGGAACACTTTACCTTTTTTTTAACTTCAATGTAAGAAAACTCAAACTCATAAAGAGCTATCGAATTAGTAATTCCGAAAACGTGACCAAATTTCTATTGCCAAGTTCAAACTAAGGCAAATGTCTATCTGAAGACTTAAATAGTTGTAAATTATCAGCGCCATGCCATGAAAACTTAAGTGGAAAACAACCTGTAGTGTCTTGACTCCGTGAGTTATTCAGTTACAGAATGGCACCCTTCTTTAATCCACAAGGGTGCATACTTGTCGGCAGGGACATCTTTGATGACTGGAACATTAACGGACACGAATGAAGTACACTTATGGTACTTCATACATTTTAATAGATAATTTATGAAATGAGAGTTGAGATTTATTGAGAACTTCTGACACCGAAAATACCCCTGAGTGGCATTGGTGAATGTACACTCACCGGCAATAAAATTGGGACACCTACATCCTGAAATACTCACTTCGCTGCAATGCGCTGTACAAGGTCCGCCCATAAAGAAACTGAACTGTCAAAGAAAAAGAACCAAAGCAAATAACAATATACCGTATTGCGGCAAAACTGCAAAGAGCTATATCTAAACTTCCCGTCAGTGCATGTTTCAACCTGTTACAGGCAGTCGGTATCGGGGCAAGCGTGCGTCAGTTGCAGGTCGTGTGCAGGCGGCGTACAAAATACGCGCACCAATATGGAACAACGTTACAGCATAAAGTTTTGTTACAAATTGGGTAAATCGTTTACAGAAACGTTACAGATGATACGGGCAGTGTATGGTGAGATGAAACCTGGTGTTTACAACATGACCCCGATACAAAGAGACAGAGTGCCCAGTGGAAGAGACAGTTCTCACCCGTAAAGAAAAAAGCACGGATGTCGAAATCGAATATAAAGGTGCTGCTGATCGCATTCTTTAATTCCCAAGGACTAATCCACCATGCATTTGTCCCTGAAAACGAAACAATCGATCAGTGGTATTACAAGGAAGCGCTTGGTCGATTCAGAAACAGGATGAAGCTGGTTAGGAAGGACCTCTGTCATTCTGGCCAATGGTTTCTGTTACACGATAATGCTCGGCCTCATACCGCATTGTTTGTACAACAATACCTCGCTAAGCATTCAGTGACAGTGATCAATCACCCTCCATATTCTCCGGACTTATCGCCTTCTGATTTTCTCCTTTTTCCCAAGCTCAAGATGGCTATGAAAGGGAAAGAAATTGACGACGTCGTGGACATTAAATTAAATGTTACGCGTATTTTACGAACACTTAGTGTCAATGACTATCAACAGTGTTTCCAAGACCTGTACAAACGCTGATCAAAGTGTATTGGCTCCTCTGGTGATTATTTTGAAGGTGATAAAGTCATTTGAAGGTAATTACTTGTTTTATGGACGAAACTTGTATGTGTTGCCTAACTTAACGGCGGTGGTAGATTTTGCCATTGAAAATTTGCTATTTAAATCCACTTTTAGCCGTAAAATTATCCAACACAAATAGCACATTGCAGGGAAACGTGTATTTCAGAATATAGGTGTCCCAATTTTATTGCTGGTGACCGTACATTACAGATTAATACGAAATGCTGACAGCGCACATAATACTTATACGTGTACATAAATTGGGCACTATTTTTATAGTATTACAAATATACAAATACAATACTGTTCAATGTATACAATCTAAAATTATTTTATAAAATTATTTAGTTCCTGAAATTCTTTAACTGAATATAATACATATTTATATTTTTACTTTACTTTTGAAGACCGTGGATCTTCAATATCTATGTAACTATTTGATAAAGAATTGTATAACTGGATCCCTTTGTATAATGGCCTGTGTTGGTAGTATTGAAATTCGAGATATTTTTTTGTGTGGTATTGTGAGTGTCTAAGTTCCTTGAATAGTTCGGTTTTGTTTATGTGAAATTACTTTTATAAATGTTTGCATGTTTTTGTTTTAAATGCATTACCACAATACAAAATGCTCTTTTCTGATTTTAAAAATCTTCTGTGATTATAACGAGTTTCCCTAAAATTACTTGACGTATGCTTTTAGAGGAAATTGTAATTGTTACTTTGTTAAAGCAGTGACATCTCTCGCATTCAAACACTACCAAAGAAGCACACACGCATGGAAAAGCATTAACCCCTTAAAATATATGTTCAACGAAACGAGATTGATGTAATGTGCTACAATATCATTGGTCAGATAGTATTGTTTATCTAATCCCATTCGTATCTTTCTTGTGTATTCAAAAAACGGAAATATTTGGATAAAAGTATTGGTTTTGGCTAAAGCAAATATTTAAATTTTACAAACTCGAACACTGTGTTTGCTACCGAATTGGTTTAGAGTGAAATCAAATACACGCAGGACCGTTTCGCCAATGCAATGCAAAATAATGCGGTTTTAATCAAACTCTACTAAAGCGTTGCAATTCGTACCGCAGTCCATTATTCTTTCAATGAATATATTTGCTCTTACGATTACATAGGGTGCTACTGTAATTGCGGCATGGTTTTTGAGAATACGTTCTTCAACAGATACATTTAATGTGTGTGTGTACAGACACGCAAACACACACACCCCTGCTGCTCCCTCTACAAAACGAGGACGCCAGATAGAAACTCACAGTATGAGGATGTTTTTCAACTGCAGTAATCGCTGGAATTTCAACAGCATGACGCATTCTTGAGAGCTTGTGCTTAACGACCAACCTTTATGTTAAACTCTTAAGAAAACATAATGATTGATATTGTTGGTGGAAAAAGACAAGGGCATATATGTAACGAATTGCAAGTTTCATGTTAATTCTCTTTTCAATGTTTAAAGTTACAAACGTTGATTATACTGATTACTGCGTATAATATGATGACATTTCAAAAATAGTAGGAGATTATAATATGAACCGTGCTTGAAGACTTTTTTTTGGATAGTGTAATAGTATTATACCATGTGTATAAAATGACCCAATACGAACTAATAAGTGATGAAACATAAGTTTTCACCCATGCAGAAGATAACATAATATGACGTATTGCTTCTCCCCGCCTTTGGAACTAAGAAGTCCTACCAAGGGTAGATAAGCAATCACAGGACTTTGCTGAGACCCATAGCTGCGTGTCAAGTTATAATGGTAAGAGAGGTCTTTGTTTGAGCACATCTGCTATTGGTGTATCCTGTGGTTAAATATTAACAAAGACATGAGCACTTTTCTTTCTTACACACACTTTACAGGGATATTGAAACACAGTTACCAAACTGCAAGTATTTTATACATCCGTAACAAGGTTTATGTTTTTATATACACAGTTCCTCACAATGTAAGGGTGATGTGATCAGCACCACGCCCCTGGCCGCCTTTAACCCCCACAGTTTCCTGCAGGTACCCACTTTATACGACGCTGAGTGGGGGCCGGAGCAGCTTGAACAGGTGGAAAAAATCCTGGTTCTTCCCCGCCGGGGATCAAACCCGGGTCTCTCGCATGGTAGTCAGACGCCCTAACGACTGAGTTACCGCGGCATAGACAATTTTATCAATGATATGAGGACATGGGGCCTAAATAGAAGACACCCAAGACCATCACCGTTTTAAACAAAACTGAGACATGGTTGTCCAGTAATATATACGAGGACTTGTCAAAAACATTTGCCAAGCGTGTTCATTTATACTCAGCCGGTTCGTTGAACGAGTGCGCTACGTGCTCAATTTTCGGACTCAGCACCTAAGTTCGAATACATGTCCGGGAATGTGAGTGTCCCTTTTTCATTACCACCCAATCATCACTCATGCTCTTCGTCCCCTTTCTAATCTAACTGTCTACAGAATTAAACTGCAATAAAAAAAATTCAGCATCATTAATTGTAGACAGAAAATCACACACACGTACAGCAAACGGCAAAGATAATAGTAGGCAAATTACCCATCACAACTTTCATTATTTTTTATTCCACGCCCTATGTTGTTTTGAATATGGGATCTTGTTGTTTCTAAGCAGAGAACAACATCTGCTTATTGCCATTTTAATTCCACATTGTGAAAAAGAGACTGAATGTAAAATTGTAATGGACAATTTGACACCAAAATACAGAGAATGAAAACAATAGAAATCGATAAGGAATCAGAATAAGACAGAAACATAGACACAAAGAGAAGAAACAGGGAAGAAAAGAAGGTAGAAGGTAAAGAACAGAAAGGAGGAGAGAAGTGAGGAAAAAGTAAATAGGAAGAAACAGAAGGTAAAATAAGAGAGGAAACGAAAGAAATGAGATGGGGAGAGAGAGAGAGAGAGAAAGTGGGACGAAAGAAAGATAGAATTAGAATCCACAACCCCTGAAGCAGAGCGCACCTGAAAACCTCGTCCACTCAACTGTGTGAAACATTTGCCAAACGCAACAGATGCCAGGAGATATACTTGCAGAGCTGGCGGTAGGATTGCAGTGGCATCGCAGTGTGACAGCTCTAGGATATATATTCGGACAACACATGTAAACGTACATATTCAGTGTCTGTTGAGTTTTGCAATGGTCAAACGAATAAGGTTGAACCCCAACTCCAGAATGCCTTTGCAGTAAATTTTCCGATAACGTGTTTTCTATACTATATCATCTCCACTATTTATATTCCAACAAATAATATTGATTTCTTTTATTTTACTTAACCTTTTAGCCCCTTTTGGCTAAACGCGAAGATGAGATTGAGTGATGATATGATAACAATGATGAAGGGACACTTAGAAAGCTCACCTGTGCCCAGTACGGGATCCGAATCCTAGACTCCTGGTGTCGTAGTGCGCTGTGCTAACCATTCCGCCACGAAGGTCTGCGAACCAGTAAGAATCATTAAGAGTGGCCTGGAGTGGCATGAAAGTAGTTTCCTGACCCGATGCGATACAGAGACACCTAAAGTGAGAATCATAGAACTTCAGACCTTCTGTAAACAAAAGCACGTGTACCCTAACAGTGTTGCAAACTTATGAAAAAAAAATAATCCACATAGCCTACAAGGTGTAAAAACATTCCATGTGTCAACAGATGCGGAATAAGCAGTGTATCACTGATGACCTGTTGAAAGTTATTGAATGTATGTGAAAAAAAAAAAATATGAAAATGTACATCTTGCCTAGTACATCGGCCGACTTTCAGACTCATCACGTGTTATTTGTGAGTGTCCCTTCATCAATTTCATCTTACGATCACTCATTCTCATCGTCGGGATTAGTCAAAAGTGGAACACAAGCAACGTTAAATTTAAAAAATCAAATACAAAATTTACATCTTATCCCTCAGGAGTAAGACGGTTCCGTACCAAAGGAGTAATTATCTTTCATATTTTTCTAAAATAACCTTGTTAAAAAATGAGACGCATTGAGATAAATTACGTTTTGAAACCGGGGTTTCTTCATTAAATTTATTTCATGTTTGAAAGTGTAATGATTTATTATTACTCAAAGTAAGCTAATACATATGATTTGATTGACTAAATTAATAATTATTAATTAGATAAAAATAATGGAAATAATTCATTCGGTTTGATTGATTTGCTTTATTTTATTTCCCCTCTTGTGCCACTTATGGCTAATTTGCGAAGATGGGGATGAATGATGATGATATGATGAAATCGATGAATGGACATTCACAAACATCCATGACCAGGCCACGATTCAGGGGTTCCCCCTGACTTCGTAGCGCGATGTGCTAACCACTCCGTCACGGGGGCGGCTAACTAATTTGGAATTCGAATATCACCTATCCCTCATCGTCTTGTAACTAATGACAAATGTGCGTGTCACAACGTGGTCGATCTACACCTCAATGTCTCACATTCCGGTATCCTCCAGAGTGTACTTCAACATCTCTAAAGTTACTTCATCCAAAAACACACTCGTATGTCCTTTTTCATCTCGTTCAAAAATGCTGGATTATGCAGCAAAGACACCAAGGGAAACTAAAACGGCAACTTTGAGAAGCATAAAAGTGGGGAAAGAAGACTGTAGAATACAGAAATATTTTGAGGCGATCACATTTTATTGTATGCTACATATAAAATAAAATGCATATTCGGGGGTGAATTTTTAAATATTGTCACATTTTTCTTCTCTCTTGTTGAGAGGTGTTCATTTTAAATCAACCTCCCTCACCCTACGGCATGCCCTCCTTCAATAGTATTCCGGAGTGTGAGGATGTCACCATCCGGATGGTGAACATCTCTGGATTATAGATCGACTCCTCCCCCATCCTCGGAGGATCGTCACTGACAATGTGAAATCACACTATCATATGCCGACATTCGACATACCACTTCCGTTTCTGTACTTGACTTAGTGAGAAGTATTGAGGTTGGCAACAGCCTAATAACGGATTTGTTCCGCATCATGTAGTCCGTTCTATGAAAGTAAGCTAATGGAAGAAAAACGTGTAAATTACATTGGATTATGCATTTTAAAATATATTTTCATTAAATGTTTCTGTTTATAATAATAATACGTCATTATTGTATAAATTACAATCGATCACGTGAACAGCAAGAAAATAGCGCCAGTTTCGAACATGGCGACTTCCATGTGTGCAGGAAGGTCTCTCGTGTTTTCAGAGTAGTCTTTCGGAAATACAGCCGTTTGAAAAGTGGCAAGAAGCAGGTTGTTCTTAACGTTTATGTGACGTTGTGTCGGTGCTATCCTGAGCAAGCAGTGAAGTTGGTGTCCAAGTGTAATTGTGTGTCTCCGTCTTTGTGTTTTCGGTGTGGTGAAAGAAAGGAAAACGACCGGTCAAGTTGTGAGTCCCGCGACAAAAACACGTTGTTGCTCGTATATACAAGTACACCGATTTTGAGATAAACGCAATACAACGCGAGTTGCTTTCGTATTCTTTCAATCAAAGAGCCGTCGTGTCCACTGTGGGAAAGATGTTGATAGTGATGATTGATGACGATCTCCCCAATTTTAGCAGTCGACGTTAAATCGTCTCTTGTGCCACGTTGAGTTCCTTTTTGGGAAGCAAATTTGACAGACCGTACTCTGACAAGATGATGTCTAGCGCCGAAAATGTCTCAAGTTCAAAAAGGAACTGCTGAATCAAGGTAAGAAAATACATTACTTGCATGAGACGTGCGTAAATAATGTGCTTATTATCGTCTTCTTGTTTTCTAGTGCACGAGAAACCGAGAGAAAGATAAACAATCTATTTTTATTCCCCGGCTTATCTTTGTTTAACTTCTGCTAAAACTGGCGGTATATTTGTTGCACAAAGGAGAAAACAATACTCTACATGTCAACAATGCTGGGCAATAATTTGGTGGAAGAGGAAGCAATAAAACCAAACGGCTTGAATTTACTGAAACGAATCTCTCACTCTCTTGTACGTATAACTTTGGCGCTGTCATACTGAGAGAGGAGGGAGGAAGGGGGATCTGTTAACCCAATGTCAGATAAATGGGACGTAGAAAAATATGTTCATTCTTAAACAAGAACACGTATTTAATCAATCTCTAGAAAATCAATTATACTTCAATGTGTAGATTATCAGTTAAAATAAGAATACGTTTTTCCATGTTACGTAAAATTAAAGGTTGCGAGTGAGCAGCATATGATGGCCGCACCATTCACGAACAGCTGGCGCGGAGTGATACGTAACTCGAAGTTAGACGGTTGTTTACAGAAGGTCGGAAGGTTCGTGATTCTTACTTTAGCGACATATCAGGGGACTAGGAATTATTTTCGGCTGTCCTAAACCCGAGGTCAGAGAACCTTCCTCCCTTCATCACCCCCTCCCCTCCTCCGCGACTCCCGCAGTGAGGTTTCCAGGAAAAGGACACCCACCTGTTTCTTTTCATTCTGGTTTCGGAGGCTAAAATTTCTCCACTGGCAAAGCAATTCGAATTTTACTGATTGCTGGCTGACTCTTGCATGGAGCGAGAAGAGTGTCAGGCTCGACCTTTGCCAAACTCCGCCGCCCTCTTAACTAAGCCCCGCGATAGGTTAATTTTGCAGCAGGTTTTATGTATTAATCCGCGTGAGAACGACGTTCTGCTCCTTCCGTTCCAGTCTTGCCTCAACCATCGAGCTGTTCATATCGCAGACTGTGAGAAAATCGTCAGTATTGCAGCAGAACTATATTCTGCGTTAACGTAAAAAAAGGTAAAGTGTTCCCCTGTGCTTAGCACCACGCCATGAAGGCGTATAGGGGGTGTCGGGGTAAACGTTTGGGTCTATATATGCAAAACGTTGCTGCAAACTTAACCTGTCGCGGGGTGTAGAGTTCCATTTTCTCGATTCATCTTATTACTATTATTATTATAATTTTCGATGTGATATTATAATATTATTATTGTATATGAGATATTTGGACTTATTCAACAGGGGAATAGATAAGGTTACATGATACTTAACTAGTAATAATAATAATAATATCGTCTTTATTGAGAGGGCGTGTTTCGTCTAGTACTCTGTATTCATTCCCTGATATTGTTATAATAATTTAATCCAGAAGCCTTGGGTAAGCAGTATATGTAGCACGCTTGAGAGAGGATAGAAAAGTTTCTAGGGTTCTTGTTGGTAAACCTGATGGTAAGAGACTTGTAGAAAGGCCAAGACGAAGATAGAATGAAAATGTTAAGAAGAACCTGAAGGAAGCTGGCAAGGATGATCAACAGTGGATTGATCTCGCACAGGATGGGGACTGGTAGAAACATATGATGCTGTGGTAATGAAGCCTCGTATTTGGCAATACCAAGATGTTGTTATTGCGCTTGTCCTTGTAGTGTTTTGACCGAGATGAGAAGGGTAAAGCCATAGGCGTAACTTGGCGGGGGCAAAGGGGGCACTTTCCCTTCCAAAATTGCGTTTATTATAATTTACAAGTTAAGCGAACTTTTATTAATCTCCCAGGTCACGAGAAGAATAGTAATACATAACAATATTTGCAATTTCAAAAATGTAGCAGTTATTAAGCAAATAATGCTGGACGTTATATTTATGGAATAGAAAACTTTTCGATTCTACCCCCCCCCCCCCCCAAAGTTTAGCCCTAAGTTACTCCTATGGGTCTAAAAATAGAGACGTATGACGTGCATGGAGGAATAGTCAACGTAAGGTTCTCCAAAATCATAAGGTTCTTGGTTGGAATCCTGAGCAATGACCAAGCGTGTCGTTGCGTTAGCACCAATATACATTTCATCAGAGAAGACTGGAGACGAGGCCAACATTGTAATTTAGATATCGACATGATACGAGAAACACAGGCAGAATTCCATATAGACCTATAACAAAACCAGTCAAGAATCTGATAAGTCTTGTCTCCTATCGTCTAGCTCCGTAGCCTGTTGTTATTGCATTCACACTTATTCCTCCCTAATTAAGGGGTCCCGGGTTCGATACCCGGTAGAGGCACTTTGCATAGGGTTCGTATCAAACTTTAAACTGTAGGTCCAGTCCCGATTAGCGTATGTGTGCATAAAGTGGACTTCAAACAACAATTAAAACAAACCTATTCTTCCTTTTCACACTCTATTGAAGTCGGTTTATTTTTTGATTTGATTTGAGGTTTTAAGTCCTTTAACTTTGTGCACAGTAAGGCTAATCGGAACTGGACCTACAGTTTAAAGTGGGATCCAAACCACTTGTGCCTCCACCGGGTATCGAACCCGGGACCCCTTGATTACAAGGCAATGACGCTACCACTGCGCCAGTGGGGGAAGCCACCATCGGTTTATTGATTTCACACCAACATACTCAAATGCTGGCTAACGAAGCTTTGGCGTCTGAGCTCAGAGCTATTATAATCCTCTGTGGGACGTAGGCTGCGTGTCCTGTTCATGTGCTTGTCGTGATTTATCTTCATCGTTGCATTCAGCCAAAGGGTCATAAAAGCGACGTCAAATCAATCAATCAATCTATCATCGTGTCACTTACTCCTCTAGCGTAGCGACTACCTAAATCCTATTACTTTATTCGGTCGCTAACGTTTCATACATGTTAATTGGTTTCGCATTTGGCCCTTGTGGCTACTCCTTAATCCCTACTTCAATCAACCAAAAACGTTCTCATTGAGAGTTCCAAACCAGCACATACAAATTAACTTACGCAGTTTCATAACTTAAACTATCCTTCTTTAAGTTATTAAAGTTTCTTCGATATTTGAAACATACCCGGCATGTTGACAAACCGTTAAGCACTATGAGTATTTCTCATACAGACAAAACACAGAAAGTCATAATTTATATAAACTACGTCTTATTGTACATACCGTAATGTATCAAAGAACGGCTAATGACAAGAATATGATAATTAAAATATGCGCGCCATCTATACTTTTGTCTGTAAATCTCCTGGAAGGTCAGATATTCGTTATCTACTCATGCGATACACTGGTGGCATTCAATTGATATCTTACTGTAAATTAGTATTATATTTTTATATAAAAAAATAACTTTATAAACCTCAGTTTATACTATTCAAAAGTTTGGTCTCGCCGTAGAGTGCTGCATCCAGGCTTTTTTGCTCGATCGTCTAATAGTTCGCACGGATGACGCTAGATGGCTTACGGAATCGATGTTTCTTCGCTCGAGCGAAAAACGCTCGAACAGTCAAAACGATCGGTATACGCTCGAAGCCCAGTAGTTCACGTACAACCGTAATTTGTCTGTGGGCCTTCAAATATGTTCCGTGAAGTCAAAGACGCAGTGAAATTGAAACTAATGTGATCATAGTCATCATCTCCATGTTAAAATGTAATTTAGCCTATCTTACCAATACATAGCAATATATGAAAATGAATAGATGATTACGGGCTGAAACTACCAGCACGAATTTTATACATATATTTGTACGATTATTGTCACATTGAAATGATATTTGCCATTCTATATGTTCGAGCGAATCACGCTCGAGAGTGGGAGATTCGATCGAATTTGAGCGAGCGAAAGTGGTTCAATGCAATGTGATTTGCAGATGCAATTAGAAAACCAGTCACAACTCATCTTTCGATCTCTAGCCTCATTCTAATGTAATCAATCACATTGATTTATAATCCAAACAGAGCATAGGCATAATTTGGCGGGGGCAAGGGGGCACTTGCCCCCAATTTTCATTTTTATTTAAAAATTTACAAGAATTCTTTGTTAACTTCCCGAGACCTGAGGAGCTAAGTAATAAATAATATTATTTGTTATTTCGCAATTGTAGCAGTTATTTAGCACTGGACACTATTTCTATGTGATGAAAAACTGTTTGACTCTTCCCCCCCTCCCCCAATGTAAGCCTCAAGTTCGTACCTGCCCCCACAAAGATAAGTCTCAAGTACGCCCATGCTACAGAGTTTCACCGTAAAATACAAACTTGCATAGTTTGTATATAAAATAGATACGAATAATATAATAAAATGTTCCTTGGTATTGTTTAGCCTCTTTCAATTCCAGTAGTCGTCGATAATTGGATTTTCTATTCCGTAAGCATTTTCGAAGCTACCTTTAGCTCACACGGTGCGTAAGTTAACACTTTTCACTAACATGTAGAGACAGTGTGATGTTTACAGCATTTCCCATTAGTAATCATGTGCCCTGCACAACATTAGTTCTTCCAGAGATACAGAGGAAGAACAATATGCGACCATTGTGGAAGAACATTTTATGTAACAGTACTGACTATTCACAAAAATAACAACTTTATGTATTTGTTAGAAATCTTAGCGCAATATTTAAATAATCACTGTTGCCAACGTGGATATGTTGGAACCAAATATCCGCCATTTCCGTACAAGTAATCATGTAATCTTCATGGAGAGCTAAACAAATTGTCAAATTTGTAATAATTTGGTAGAATTTTCATTTTCAAAATTTCCGCACCTGTGATGACGCCTCTAGTCCGTCATTCCATAACGTTTACAGACCATTAAACAAGAACTTGTTGCTAAATTCCGTAAATTCCTATCCAAGACATAAGCACGATTTAGTTAATTTATATTCCAAGACGTTGACAACACTGAAAAACGTCAGTACGTGTGGAGGTTCTGCGTTATCTTATGAAAACTACTCAACAATAAAAATGATGGTACTTACATTGTTGCAGAAGAACGCACCAGACGAGAAGAAACAATGAGAGCATTCCAGCCATCGCGCTAGTATATTGTTACACGACACACATGAGGTTCCTTGTCTGTTTTCTCAACAATTAAACACAACACACTTCACTATTCAACAATCACTAAACACTAATTCTTCACTTTTAGTAGTTGTTTCCCTTTCTTGTTTATGTTTATAGTTTGTTGTTTCTGTCCTAGAACAACAAATCGGCTACGTTTACATTTCGGATATGATTGGATGAAATTATATTGTACATAATTTAGTACGTTTTAAAGTTTTACTGTGATTATTTTAAATGTGTTAACTCGTGCTTCATTTTACAAGGAAGGGTGTTTCGTTTAGTATTGTTATTTAATATATTTCTTCATTGTTTTGAAACTTTAAGTAGCGTTGGTGCTAGAGTGTTCAAAATTTCATTGTTGTACGCACAGAAGAAATTGAAAGATGTCAACTGTTATGGAAAATGAGTTACTTTGGTTCAAAATATGTAAAATATTGAATGTTTTGCAAAACTAATGTGCAACAGCTTTTAAAATGACAACCCGGTGTGAATTTGCAAGCTAACTTAACTTTCCCAGTTCCGATCTCTCGCGTCTCGTCATTGCACAGGCACCTAACCCACAACCGACCACAACGACAGCCGTTTGAGAACTAAGAGGTTAAGCGTTGCGTGGAAATGTGCCACGGTGTACTGAATAAAGAGGGGAAGGGAGGGGAAGCAAAGCTGAATCCCGCGCATGCGCGTTAACGGAGCCCGACGTTTTTGCACGTTCTCTCTACGCGTTGCATTTTCACGGTGGACACCTTGTCAAATAGGAGCTGAGTACGACTGCGTGAGTTGGCTGAAACGTTACGGGACTCGATAAAACGCCTGCCTGGTCTTGCCTCGAATCCAGAGGGCGTGAATTATGGATAGTTCTTGCCAACATTGAATTCTTGCGGATCGGATTGTTAGGTTGGATCCAAAAGTTCTCGGACGGATCGAACTGTCGAAGTTTGCTTTTCACGTACACTTTGGACATTTGGACATAGACCGGTTAATCGGGACATGATAGACATAGGTGCGCAGACTATAACTTGACAAGTTTAAAAACAAGACGCTGGAAATAGCTGTTGCGCACCTCACACCTCATTTCCCCACTCCCTTCTCTGCGACGACGTTAGTTCGCAGTGTTGCAACCTGGAGGGAGCGGAATGGTCTGAGTATTTTTAACGAAATTTGAATGTTTATGTATTATTATTTATGTATTACGTATTTAGTTTTGTTTATGTAACTCCTTCTGATTTCGCAAATATGTTGCAACATTGTAAACAATTTCTCTGGCCTGTCCTCTAAGGGGCTTTCCAGAGCAGATTGTGGATTTCGTTGGACCCGGCTTGATTTGATTTTCACAGACATAATTTCAACAGCAGAGAAACACCTCCGAAAACAAGAACCTCTTTCACACGAATGATGGGGTCAGACGGGGGTGAAAATATTACCTGCAGTTGTGACGTCAGATAAAGAAAGATAGGGTTAAACAACGGTGAAATATTTTTCGCATACTGATATCGATAAGATATAAAAGAGGAGCTTGCATTTAAAAAATATGCAGCCAAGAGTAAGGAGCAAGCACATTTCAATGGTTTAAAAAAAAACACAGGCAAGCGTGTTATCAGATTGCCTTCTCGTAGTGATTGTTGTACGATAAACAAAAGAACCCCCACCCCACTCGGCTTTTAAAAAAAAACAGGCCACTGCTCGATGTCGCATTCAGAAAATGAAGGCATTCGCCCTGTAGTATCTCTTCGTTATAAACCTTAACGCGCGTGCGTAATACTACAGATTACGATCCGCGCACCGCACGCATTTTCAAAGGCCGGATTAAATAAAATGAACCACTAATATAATATGAGCCGCTTAATTTTGCTGAGTTGGTACCACTGGTACTCTCAAGGAGAGACCACTGCGTGGAAGAGTGGTGGGGAGGATGACGTAATAGGAAGTGCTCCGCAGCGATCTGAGCATGTTGGGACTTAACTTGTCAGGTTATTTGGGGGTGCGTTCCTGGACAATGTTAGATCAATTGTTGCAACTTTAAGTTCCTTTCTCGCAGAAACTATTAGGTATATGAAGATAAAATTTTAACATTGTAGTCTTTGAGAATTCGTTATAACTTTAGCATAGAGTTTCCAATCATTTTGACGATATTTACCTTATTTAAATAATGAAAGTACAGAATAACCAACTCGAACAAATGTAATACAATCCCTCTCATTGAATAAATCTGTAGGTTTAGTTTTTTAAAATTTTCTAATGTGCATTACTTCATAAAATATAATATTGCAACTGGTCACTTGAGAGTTAATACTATGTGCAATTTATAAAGTGAAAATCGTCTTCTTTGCTACGTTTAAATTGTTGTTTTTAGGACTACTGTATGCACTGGACCTACAGTTCAAAGTGGGATCCGAACCACTGTGTAATTTGCCTCCACCAGGTATCGAATCCGGTCCTTTGCTATGTGATTGTTGATTATTAAAATAAAAAAAATATCACATTAGAGATAGGGAGAATGAAACGAAATTGGGAAGTTTACTTATATAAACGAGGAAATTATTTTTGTGCGTAAAATGTCAAAATTGTTGCGAGAAACGCCATTTCAGGACATTGTACTCATGAAAAATATGATTTCTATGCCATTCTGTCCACTTGTAAGTAATTTTGGAGAATTATTAACGTTTCATGATGCAACTGGATTTTGTGCAAATTAATGCACACGTGACATACAGTTCCTGTCCCATGGTGCAGTGGTAACGTCGTCGCTTTGTAATCAAGAGGTTCTGGGATCGATTCTCGGTGAAGACAAGATAGTGATGAGGATTCCACTTCCCCCTAGACTGCAGCTACGAAATATCCACCTTTTCAAATCCAGCTCCCCGAAAAAAAATCTGCGTGCGAGAGCACTGAGCGATCGGCTCTTAATGTATCCACCCGTGGTTCCGGGTTCAAGTTGTGGTCTAGGCATGTGTTTTTCTTTGTAAGTGTCCCTTCATCCATTTCATACGAGGGTCATTCGGAAAGTAACTTCCGTTTGTGAGAGTTTCTATTATATGCAACTGAAAGAGACAACTCTAAACTATTTTTCTACAGAAGCATCGTTTCTGTTGAGACACTTATCATATCGGCGAACAAGGTTTACAATACCAATGTCAAAGAAATCTGCCGCCTGTGCATTCAGCCATGCAGTAACACTGTCCTTCAGCTCATTGTTGAAGCGCTGTGCCGCTACCCACGTCTTCATTTGTGGAAAGAGATGATGATCACTAGGGGCCAAATCAGGGCTGTAAGGAGGGTGGTTAAGCAATTCCCACTGAAAATGTTGGAGAAGGTGCTTGGTTCGAGCAGCAGTTCGAGCGTTATCATGCACGAGAACAGTGCCAGAACTCAATATGTCACGTCGCCTGTTTTAAATTGCTCGTCACAATTTCTTCAAGGTTTCACAATACACTTGGGCGTTGATTGTTGTGCCTCGTTCCAGGACCTCCACCAACAGTATCCATTTTCTGTCCCAAAACACAGATGCCATGAGCTTCTTCGTGCCTGAATGCACAGGCGGAAGATTTCTTTGACATGAGTATTGTAAACCTTGTTCGCCGATATGATAAGTGTCTCAACAGAAACGGTGCTTATGTAGAAAAATAGTTTAGAGTTGTCTCTTTCAGTTGTATATAATAGAAACTCTCACAATATACTGGTGTTCCTTCTATATCCAAACGGAAGTTACTTTCCGAATGACCCTCGTATAATCATTACCGAATAGCCTCGCTGTCAAGGTACCCACAAATTGTATTTTTATTCATTCATCTCTTCCAATATTCAATATGGTGATCGTGGTCTGTATGTTTCAGTTCATTTATATTATAAATATGTAGTATAGGAAAGTATATTCGCTTTCTAAATAGTAAGACAAACGACAGCAATTGTTATTTCAACAAATATAAGCCATGAAATTTAATAGAATGTAACAATATAATGTAGGTATTAATCGTTTTCCGATAAAAGTTAAAAGACAGAGAAATTAATATAAGAATTTTCTGATATCATTTTCATTGTTTGCTTTATTTTACTTCGCTTTTGAGCCACTTGTGGCTAATTTGCGAAGATGGGGATAAGTGATGACATGAGAAATTGATGACTGGACACCCATACCTAGGCCGGGACTTTTTTTAATGGAAGGAATACCCGTATGCGGTAGTATCCCCCGACAAACACAAACATCCAAGTCCTAACCGGGACTCCAACCCGAGACCACTGGCGTCGTAGCGCGATGTGCTAACCACTCCGCCACGGGGGCCGGCTAACTTAATTTTATTGCTTTTGTTGCTGAGGATAACGCAGAATGCAATGTTTGTGTTTGAGAAATAACACTCCTAATTTCTCCTCGCCCCTTTTTCAAAAGGAAGAAAATATTTTCGAAATTACAATTTTCGCGCTCATAATTGTTCTCAATTAGAAGAAGATGGCAAGCATCCATATTATTCTTCTCACAAATTAGAATTAATTGTTTTAAAGCCTCTTTCCTTGATGTTTTTTGCTGCTTCTAAGAGGAAAGTAGTGTCAGATTTAAGGGAAAGGTTAGAATAATTATGTTTCGTAATATGTTACGTCTAGAGGTGATTTTTCAACATTGTAGGCTTTAGGGAAGTGGTTCGTACAGAATCCCTGTCATCTCTGGCAAGTAAAGCGTGGTTTCAACAACTTGTAAACTGTAGAAAGGAGAGAAATTATCTTAGCCAAATTTAAACAAATTACGAGGGTCACTATTTATATTTTGAGCCTTGGCAACACTGATTGAAGTTAGGCGCGATTTGACGTTTGCACGGAATCGTCTGGCATTACTGACCATAACGTACTTCAAATGTTTTGTCAATAGCTTCATTTGTGTTGTTTATGTTGCCTTGGAGATTGCGCGGCAACAAAAAAATGGAATTAACTCGTGAACATTTTCGTGCGATGATTTTTTACGATTTTCGACGTGGATTATCAAGACAAGAATGCATCGATCAACTTACTTCCACATTTGGCGATGAAGCCCCATCCTTTGCCACTGTGAAACGCTGGTATAACGAATTTAATCGTGGCCGCCATTCGTTCACCGACGAGATTCGCGAAGGTCGTCCAAAATCAGTTGTTGTTCAAGAAAACATTGATGCTGTGCAAAACTTATTACTACAAGATCGTCATGTGACATACTGTGACATTGAGGCAACCATAGGTATTAGTTCCACCAGCATATATAAAATATTACATGATCATTTAGCTGTGAGAAAGGTATGTTCTCGTTGGATCCCACACAATTTGACAAAAACTCAAAAAAACGCTCGCGTCTTTTGCTCAATAAATACAATCGTGGTGCTTCAAAAGACGTATATAAGATTGTAACACGTGACGAATCATGGATATATGCATATGAGCCGGAACGTAAACAGCAGTCGACTGTATGGGTGTTTCAAGATGAATCAAATCCAACAAAAGTTGTTCGCGCTCGAAGCACATCGAAACAAATGGTCGCCTGTTTTTTCGGGAAAACTGGTCATGTGGCAACTGTGCCTTCAGAGGAACGTAGAACGGTCAACTTTGAATGGTACACAACAATTTGCTTGCCAGAGGTCTTCGGTCAAATACGGAAAACAAACAAACGCCGTCGGATCATTCTTCATCAAGACAATGCCAGCTGTCACACATCTCGTCTAACAACCGACTTTATGAACAGTCAAAAAATCGAATTGATGGGTCATCCGCCGTACAGTCCTGATTTGGCACCCAATGACTTCTTCTTGTTCCCGAATGTCAAGAATAAATTGCGTGGACAACGATTTTCGTCGGCGGAAGACGCCGTTGAAGCGTTCAAAAACCATATTTTGGAAGTTTCTCAAGAAGATGGGAAAAACTGCTTTGACAAATGGTTCGAACGAATGCAAAAGTGTATTGACCATAAAGGAGAATACTTCGAAAAACAATAAAGCAGTTTTCAATGCCAAATTCCTGTTTTTTCATTGTTAGGCTCAAAATATAAATTGAACAAATACTGACACAGTGACTCTTTACCCCATTACCTCCCTCCCATAAGCTAATTACCATGTGCGTGCACTCCAGTACAGCAAGGCCAAGCAGTGCTGGCACACAGTATAACTGTTACAAGAACAAAAGTACTTCTTTAACTTTTGGTTTTTCATTATTTCTTCCTATTGGCTCAACAGAATCAACCTGCAAGCCTCCAAAGTTCGTTCTTTTCCGATATAGGGCCATCCGCACCCTCTCGTGGCGTGTTGACAAAACATCTCCGACACATCACCCTGGCCAGCCTGTAGGCAGCCAACACCAACAACGCACCGAAAAATCAACAGGCGACCTTGAAATATCCAATGGGAGGCTACGTTATGTGCAGGGAAAGTTTGTTTTCCAATCGGTAAGAGCTGAAAGAAAGCCAGAGTGCCATCGGTTCAGTCTGTTGATGTCCTCAGTGTTGCGAACTTCACGATTAAGTGTCCAAGTGTACTGTATAATGTCAGCGATGTAGCATATCCACCAAGCTAGTTAAAAATTAATATCCATAAATAAACTATAGAGTTTCAAAACACAGGAGAAACACAATAACATGATTACTTACAAACGGATGACATATTCTATGTGAAGATAAACGTTTCAGAGCGTTCGGTCTATTAAGACAGCTAACATATCCATGGACATCCGTCAAATAGAGTTGGTAAAACTCGCTGGCTGCGGTCACACTTTTTTCAAGCGCTTTGCGAGGTGAATAGATAGCCTACTGTTTTTCGGGCGGGTGAATTTCTATTTGTTTGATTCAAAAACTTTAGTGTTGAGATTGTTTACTATTTACTACGGGAAGAACTACGTGGTACCAAAGTGGATTTGTGAATATTGCAATGTGTGAAAATCTTGAAAATTGTTTTCAATCACACGCGATCGTATGTTGCATTACGTTTGACAACAGACCAATTGAAATTCGAGAATATGATCAACTGCGCCAGGACATTCAGAGACGTTAAGGAAACAGTATCAGGTAGAGTACTCATTTCTTCAGTATAACCGCATCATGTAGAAACACTGAGTTCTTGTTTTTATTAATTTTTCGTGATATGCTTTCCCAACCGAAAATTCCACCGCCCGCTACTGCTAATTACGAGTCAATTTATTAACTTCTCATTATTATTTTTATTTATATACTTGTAACTTTATTTACTTGTTACGTTTCCATATACTGTACATTGATTGGTTGATTTGGTTACGCCATTCTGCCATTTTTTGGTTAATCGCAAAGATGAGTGATGAGTGAGTATCTGCGCAAGTAGTGACGCGAGATGGTTCCACCAATGAACACGTGACAGGGAACGGGATTGCATGGAGGGGAGAAGCTGTTACGTACCCACACATGTAAACCATATGGCCAATGATTTAAATATAGAATCATAGATGGCAGCACGGGGAAGAAATATTAGGATCGCAGATTATAGTAACAATGCGCATGCGAATTAAATGAAGGTCTTTGGTGAACTGAAATTAATTGTGGTGACATAAATTTATGAACTGAGATAAACAATGGAGATGGATAAAGGCAAGATAAAGAAATGATCGACAGGTGCGGCTTATGTGATTATGTGTAAAGATAAATGAAGTTAAAAAGCGATTACAATTTTATACCTCTACTGTCTACGATGTGCCCATTTGTTATGCTTGTATTAGGCTATTGTGCAGCAAAAATACTGAGTTGAATTATTGTCGTATCTTTGACAAAGTCCAAAAAAAGAAGGGAAGATACAAGAATCAATCCAATGTGTAATAAATGATGGGATTTGGATATAGGTACCTTTGTAAATAAGATATATATTTACTAGAAGAATAAATATATGAAAGGCATATGATTTCATCGATAGAAGAAGAAGTATATCAAATAATAGAAGAAGACGTTTATAGAAGAATAAGTTGATTGATAGAAGAAATTTATAGAAGAATAAATATATTGATTGATAGAAGAAGAAGCCTATTAACCAATAGATGAATCATCATATTAATTGATAGAGGAAGAAGTCTATTAACTAATTGATAGAAGAAGCAACTTATTGACCAATTGATAGAAGAAGAAGTCTATTAACCAATTGATAGAAGAAGAAGTCTATTAACCAATCAACGATAGAAGAAGAAGTCCATTAACCAATAGTAAAATTAGTATATCAACTAATAGAAGAAGATGCCTATTAGCCGACAGAAGAGGAAGTCTTTCACATATCGATAAAGAAGAAGAGGGAGCCTATTAGCAGAGTAAGAAGAAGCTTGTTAGCCAAATAGAAGAAGATGTCCATCACGTATCCATAAAGAAGAAGAAGCCTTCCAGTAGTTGAAATATATTTAATGGAGATATATGTGACCAACAAACAAAGAGACAGTTCTAAATACAATCCTGTATATAAATTTAATGTAATATAAAAATTAAGAATGTACGGTGAATTGTACCTTCCCTGGCCTAAGCCGGACTGGTGTCACCTTCTCCAGGACGTGGCAAAGCGACTGCAGTTAGCAGCCTTCGAGCAGCGTGTACTGCTTGGCTCTGCCCATTAGATCCCCCCCGCTTCTCTGATGTTATGCGAGGCCTTGCTCCATAGATAACTGAGGACAGAGTATAGGGTGAAATTGATGAATGGACACTCACAAAGAACACCCTTGTCCAGGCAGGGATTCGAACACGGGATCGCTGGCATCGTAGTGCACTGTGCTAATCATTTCACTGCACATTGTACATATTAAGAACTATTAGCACAACTGTGTACATTATCAGTTTAACGTATGAAGACCAAAAAGCCGTTTAATATAGTTAGAGAGTTCTTTTTATTTTTTATATTTAGCGTTGCTTTTCTGCCACTTTTGGCTAATCGCGACGATGAGGATGAGTGATGATATGATGAAAATAATGGACACTCAAAAAGAACACCCATGGACAGACCGTGATTCGAGCCCAGGATCCCTGGCGTCTTATGTTGTTAGAGAATCAGCAGAAACCGTAACCCTACTGCAAATACTAATAATAATACGAAGAAGATTTATTTATTTATTTATTTATTTATTATTAAACACAACAGGCGAATTCTCAGTTACAGTGTTTTACATTTCTTGCTCTGAGTTTGTAAATTTACAGTTTGGTAAGAAATATTATTGTGCGAGTAGATAGTAAATATGCCTTTGACGACAACTTTGATTTCTTGACCAAACGACCACAAAAACCTCAAAAACCCACTTTCTCTCCCCGTTTCGCGCCTCATTTATTACGCCGATGATGTTTCACGGCGCAGAAAAGCAGTGATGAGTGAAAGATGAGCTCTCATCCTCTCATCCTCTCATCTTCTCATCTTCTCATCCTCTCATCCTCTCATCCTCTCATCCTCTCATCTTATGCACCTTATCGTAATCTTCCAAGTCTCGGGGACACCAATGTTTGTATATCGTGACCTTTGTAAACCTCTCTCGGGAACGATGTGCCACACACACGCGCGCGCGCCTCATTTATTACGCTGACGATGTTTCGCAACGAAGAAAACGGCACCAAAACATCAAAAATTCATTTTACTCATTTGGCGTTCGCCAAAACCTCAAAAGTCCCGGTCAAATGTTTGTATATCGTGACCTTTGTAAACCTCTCTCGGGAACGATGTGCCACACACACGCGCGCGCGCCTCATTAATTACGCTGACGATGTTTCACGGCGCAGAAAAAGCAGTGATGAGTGAAAGATGAGCTCTCATCCTCTCATCCTCTCATCCTCTCATCCTCTCATCCTCTCATCCTCTCATCTTCTCATCCTCTCATCTTCTCATCCTCTCATCCTCTCATCCTCTCATTTTTGAAGTATGAATGCACCTTATTGTAATCTTCCAAGTCTCGGGGACACCAATGTTTGTATATCGCGACCTTTGTAAACCTCTCTCGGGAACGATGTGCCACACACATGCGCGCGCCTATTTATCTATCATGGGTAGATCATGTTCCGCGCATTTATTTGTTGTGCTGACACAGCGTGATGAGTAAATGCACTTTCTTATTTTTGAAGTATGAATGCACCTTATCGTAATCTTCCAATTCTCGGGGACACCAATGTTTGTATATCGTGACCTTTGTAAACCTCTCTCGGGAACGATGTGCCACACACACGCGCGCGCGCTGGTGCCTCTTATTATTTTCCTATTGTGAGGCAAACAAACAAATAATAATTGTTATTTTTTTAAGATTCCTGGCCTCTAACCCTGCCAGGGTGCGTGGTGCCCAACCCAAAAAGGTTCTAACGGCTGCGGCTCTAGATAACCGCACCTCTGTAGAGTTTCACGTGTTGTTTTTTTAATTTGCGCATCGAACTAATTTATATTGGATTTTGATCGTAGTGTGCAGTGTTAATTTGATCAGAGGTGCCTTATCGGCTGGATTGTTGTTATTCTGCAGCACCCTCGAGGTGAAATCCAAATTGTACATGTGCTTGTCGAAATGCTTTTGTATGCGTGGAAGGGTGTGCTTGGACCAGTGGGGAAATTTATTTTTTGCACCGAGGTCTGTCGCGGAAGTCTTCGTGCTCGAATTGTGCGAGGGGGGGGGGGTTGTTGTCGAAGATTCGTCCAATAGGAGTTGGCAACACTGACTAGTTGCTTCACATTTTTTTTGTTTTTTAAATATATGATATTTCACAGGCGAGGCTAACCTACAAGTTACAAGTTGACGGTGTAATCTTCTATAAGATGATAAGTATGCAATAAGATGAAGAAGACGCTAACTGGCAATAGCGGTGTTAATGTTTCCAGCTTTCTACCCCCTCTCACCGGGCCTCCTCCCCCCTATGGCGCAGTGGTATTTAAGGATTCGATACTCGCACAAGTGGTTTTTGAAACTGTAGGTCCACCCCTGATTAGTCTTACTTACAGGGGGGGCTCTTGTAAACACCACGGGGAGCGAAAAAAAAAGCATACTTCTGTTTTTCCACATGTATGTATGTATGTATGTAATGCGATTTGTGTGAGGGTCAAAATTTTGAATTTACGGCTTAATTAATTTGCATGAATGCTTAATGTTTGATTTTTTTTATTTCTAGTTCGATATGAGATACACACAATTTTATTTTTGAAGTACAGTTAATATTACCTAGTTCGGGTTAAGCTGTAACATACAACTAGCGATCGACACGACCACCTGACACACAGACAGAGAGAGTGTGAGCAAATTCAAAGTGTGATCTATCGTGAACTAAACTAACCTCACTCACCCACCCACATATAGTCTTACAGGTAACTTAAAAAGCAGAAAGTAGTATATAGCATGACAGGTCGATCTATTGTAAACTAAACTAACCTCACTCGCCCACCCACATATAGTCTTACAGGTGACTCAAAGGCAGAAAGGCAGCTATATCACTTGTAAGGGGCAACACACAAGATCTATTGCAAACTAAATTAACCTACGACATAAGCCATGGACATATTTTCCAGACAGGGTATAAGCAACTCACCTCTTGCAATTGTATAACGGAGAAAATTAACCTACAGCTGGCAACACTGTTTGAGTTGCTTTCGACGAGCCAAACTTATATTTTGCAAATAGGCTAAAGCTAATTTTCTACAGCTAGAAGCTTGAAACATATACCCTCGCAGATTATGCCAACTTACCTCATGTAAAAATATTACCTAGTACAGTTAAGCTGTGACATACAACTAACGATCGACACGACTACCTGACACACATAGGGAGAGAGTGAGACAGCTTATACGCAATATATTCCTACATATTGTACTGGGTTTAAAAGGTAATTTGCAACAACTATTTCACTCACTCCCTATCAAAATCTTCTAACCGCATGTTTTTGATACTTGCTGCCAGAACATGGTGGTTTTAGACTGTAAATTCAACCCGATTATTCTATTTGTGCATGATGCCTGCATTTGGAATATTTAATTTTTGGCATACGGTATTTTGCGTGCTCCAGTAACCTTGCGCTCGATTCACGGAAGCTATGACGTGTATTTCCTGTTTCGCGAACATGCGAGAATTTTTCACAATAGATAATATATTGCAAGAGCGAGTTGTTTGTGTATATAAATCTAGTTTTTGGAAATGGACATGAATATAATGTCAAAAATTATTGCATAACTTAAAAAACATTGATATTTATTGTACTAGCAAAGGTAAATGTGGAATGCCTTGCCCCCCCTCAGCTGTTAGGTTAAACACCATAAAAATTTCATTACTGATAGCAAGCATTCTCATATTGACAAAACAGATCTAGTAATGAGCTGTCTTGCAAGTCTCCCGAGTGAAGGAATATGATGCCACTATAAACTGTAAACAAGATATGCAGTCCCTTGCATGAGATGTACGAGGCTTATGAACCTCGACCTATAGAGTTGTACAATGGATGTTTTTTTTTTAAGCATAGCGGTGTGTTTTTGCTTATTTCAATGTCATCGAGCGGGCATGTAAAGAAGGGGAGAGAAAAAAAAGAGGAGGAGGGGTTATAACGGATAATTCATATTTCGATTTCAATACTTTTGCTAGTCACGATTCACCTGCTATTTAGAAGGATACTGGACGATAGCTAAAAGCGAGTGAAGGAGAGAAATGTTATTTTTTTTTTGATTGTGTGTGATGAAATAGTTTTAGATAATAATAGTAGGTTAATAGAATTGTAGAAAACGGCTGTATCGTGATGCGAGGCTGAAAGCAATTTTGAAAGCAGTCTCGGGCATCTTCGTGTTCAGCCAACAAGGAAAATGCACATGGAGGGTGCAAAGGTATTGTCTATAGATGGTTTTTCTGAATAAACATACATATCAGTTTTTGCAGTCTCCAGATGGGACCGGAGCTTTTGTTTTGGTTGGACAAGGGGTTCAGATAAATGCATGGACATCAAAATAAAAGAAAAAAAATTTACTCCATCGCTCACATGTATTGAGTCTTCCAATAACATACCTCGCGGGGGCGTACCTACATGTATGCAAAATATAGTTAATGTCTTATTTCTCGAACCTGTGGTCTGTAGATTTGCTTTTGTTGGCAACAGAAACAGAAAAAATGCCACCATGTTATTGTATGCTGATATGGGTGTACTGTAATCATAACAATTTTTCTAGTTAAAAATCTATGTCGAAAAGCAATGTTGGGTGACTTGTCTGTGTTGGGTCTTATTAACAACTTCACAGCTGTACCTGCACAACTCATCGACTACAAGGCAACAATGTTAGGAAATGTGTGCATGGCTCCGAGAATACAATTTAAAATCACTAATGTAGCATGAACCCCCTCCACTTGTGTGTATTTGAATATGCGAAAATTAGACACTTTGAATAATCGAGGAGAACAATCACAAAAACAGCTTGCACCGGTATGACGTGTTCAAACTTCAGATGATTTTTGTTAATCTACAAAAGCCAAGTGCGAACGGAGATCACTACGAAAATTAGGAAAAAAGAAAGAAGCGAGGCTATTTTAGCTAATAGCAACAATGAGGATGAATAATGGTTGTTTTTGATAAAATTGACGAAGTCAATATGCCTAGCCTAAAATAAAATTCAACAATTAATGTTAAACATTTGCCACTCTGAAATGGGGACAGCTATCATCATAACATCACTTGTTTCTGACCTGTCCATATTGGCCCTCTCTCTACCCCTCCATAAATTTGATTCGAAAGGTACAATTATTCCAGTTCTTGAATAAGACTCGCATATGCCCTCAGAAAAAAAAACAAGAGAAGAAATAAATAAATCAAGTTATGTATATTCTTCATCCCCCAACTTTCTTCCCTCAACACCGCACGAAGCCTCGAGTTTCGGATATTGTTGTTGTGCGACAGGATAGGATAGATGAACCGTATGTTTACCGAGGACCAGACGTAATCAAATATTTTTTTTTGAAAAGATAGTTGAAGAGGTTGAGACCATTGGCAGCCTCTTATGTGAATCGAAACCAAAATGCTCTTATTATCCAGCGATGAACTTCAATCTCACAATAACATTGAAATGTGTCTGGTGTGCGATCAAAGGTTTCACCGACGAGAACCGGAAAGTAATTTCATCATAATTATTTTACCGGAAACTACATCGGTGGAATCTGTAACATAATGTATTCATGTATGTGTTTGACAATCATATATCACTTACTAGAACAATTTTCATATTGTTTTCACTACGTGAGATGATATTTTATTTATATTTACGATAAAATAGAGGTTTGGGTGTAATAACAGTTTTTATTAATTAATTTAGAGATGCATTTTTTATTTGTTGAGTTAATGATTAGGTTAATTCGTTATTTCTCGCGAAAAAAAAGAGGGAACCACAGCTGAAAGAAAATACACAACTTGTATTATTGAGGTCAAGAGTTTGTTTTAACATCACTTTTTGCACACATAGGCTAATCACGACTCGGGATACGTTTAAAATGGAATCTGAAACATTGATTAGGTGACCTGACTGGAACTCGGAATAGGACACACTGATTACAAGACGTCGATATATTACCACTTGGTAAGAAATTGTAGTGTTTCAATTCACACACACACTCACAATTTAAAACAACTAAACTGATCGCAGGCCCAACTGGTGGCTAGCATACACAACTATCCATCCACCCGTCGTCTTCTGGGGGGTGTGTGTGTCTCGATGAGTGTCAACAACCTCTATTGTGAAGTAAAATCTGTAGGGGTAACATCACTCTCCAATTACAATGTTGGCAAACTTTCCAACTTCATCGTGAACGACGACAAAGGTATCGGCTACCTGATCAAAATTATCAACATGCTGCCTCCGAGATTCTGGAACGTTGCCGAAGGAAAGGGACTCGTGAACGACATCATCAACAAGTTATTTTTCGAGATGCATTTACTTGGCTACCAATACTGCGGACCGGGTACCAAACTCGAGAAAAGATTGGAGAGAGGAGACAAGGGTGTGAATCTGTTGGACGCGGCATGCAAAGATTACGATATTGCTTACAACACGCACACGAATTTGGATGCACGTCACGAAGCAGACAAGAAATTGGAGCATGCCGCTTTCAGGAGGGTCATGAGCAAAGATGCTTCTTTGCGAAAAAAAGTTGCAGCATTGGGCACTACCATCGCCATGAACACGAAACAAAAATTTGGATGGGGAATCCTACCTAGAGTTATCTTTAACTGGCAACGAGGTGATCTTGGTCAGCACGACGAACCCTCAGCCGTTATAGAAGATATCTGAAACCAGCTTACACCAGTCACTCATAGCTCCCCCAATTTTCTCACGATGGTGGGTTGCCACCGGCCCTATACGTAGGCCGAATAAATTCCGAGCAGAGCCGGATTCGAACCTATGGCGTCTCGCAGCGAACAATCTCAAGACGAGTGAACGCCGTAACTCGCTCAGCTACGGAAGACGACTTTCTCTCTCTCTCTACTCTTTCTCTAATTTTCATCATTATTGTTAAAATTAATTCAAGAGAAAATATATATTTTGTGTTGACATGGGAAATATGCAATAAAAAAATGCATGATCAATAGTTAAGGTCAATATCTGAATAAACAGTGAGGGTGATACACGCAAGCTTCCAGGCATGTGATTTGCACAGAATTAAATATAAAATGAGAGATGGAAGGTTTTTGTTACTATTAGAATTTAAGGACGGAAAATATGTACAGCGAATGAATACTACGTTTGACTAATCGTGAAGATGAGTATTACAGTACGTTTTTGATCGTTCTTATATAAACGTTGAAACGTTCAAGAACGTATAAGAACGTTTACCCCCCCCCCCCCAGAAGACGACGGGTGGATGGATAGTTGTGTATGCTAGCCACCAGTTGGGCCTGCGATCAGTTTAGTTGTTTTAAATTGTGAGTGTGTGTGTGAATTGAAACACTACAATTTCTTACCAAGTGGTAATATATCGACGTCTTGTAATCAGTGTGTCCTATTCCGAGTTCCAGTCAGGTCACCTAATCAATGTTTCAGATTCCATTTTAAACGTATCCCGAGTCGTGATTAGCCTATGTGTGCAAAAAGTGATGTTAAAACAAACTCTTGACCTCAATAATACAAGTTGTGTATTTTCTTTCAGCTGTGTTCCTCTTTTTTTTCGCGAGAAATAACGAATTAACCTAATCATTAACTCAACAAATAAAAAATGCATCTCTAAATTAATTAATAAAAACTGTTATTACACCCAAACCTCTATTTTATCGTAAATATAAATAAAATATCATCTCACGTAGTGAAAACAATATGAAAATTGTTCTAGTAAGTGATATATGATTGTCAAACACATACATGAATACATTATGTTACAGATTCCACCGATGTAGTTTCCGGGTAAAATAATTATGATGAAATTACTTTCGGTTCTCGTCGGTGAAACCTTTGATCGCACACCAGACACATTTCAATGTTATTGTGAGATTGAAGTTCATCGCTGGATAATAAGAGCATTTTGGTTTCGATTCACATAAGAGGCTGCCAATGGTCTCAACCTCTTCAACTATCTTTTTCAAAAAAAAATATTTGATTACGTCTGGTCCTCGGTAAACATACGGTTCATCTATCCTATCCTGTCGCACAACAACAATATCCGAAACTCGAGGCTTCGTGCGGTGTTGAGGAAGAAAGTTGGGGATGAAGAATATACATAACTTGATTTATTTATTTCTTCTCTTGTTTTTTTTCTGAGGGCATATGCGAGTCTTATTCAAGAACTGGAATAATTGTACCTTTCGAATCAAATTTATGGAGGGGTAGAGAGAGGGCCAATATGGACAGGTCAGAAACAAGTGATGTTATGATGATAGCTGTCCCCATTTCAGAGTGGCAAATGTTTAACATTAATTGTTGAATTTTATTTTAGGCTAGGCATATTGACTTCGTCAATTTTATCAAAAACAACCATTATTCATCCTCATCGTTGCTATTAGCTAAAATAGCCTCGCTTCTTTCTTTTTTCCTAATTTTCGTAGTGATCTCCGTTCGGCACTTGGCTTTTGTAGATTAACAAAAATCATCTGAAGTTTGAACACGTCATACGGTGCAAGCTGTTTTTTGTGATTGTTCTCCTCGATTATTCAAAGTGTCTAATTTTCGCATATTCAAATACACACAAGTGGAGGGGGGTTCATGCTACATTAGTGATTTTAAATTGTATTCTCGGAGCCATGCACACATTTCCTAACATTGTTGCCTTGTAGTCGATGAGTTGTGCAGGTACAGCTGTGAAGTTGTTAATAAGACCCAACACAGACAAGTCACCCAACATTGCTTTTCGACATAGATTTTTAACTAGAAAAATTGTTATGATTACAGTACACCCATATCAGCATACAATAACATGGTGGCATTTTTTCTGTTTCTGTTGCCAACAAAAGCAAATCTACAGACCACAGGTTCGAGAAATAAGACATTAACTATATTTTGCATACATGTAGGTACGCCCCCGCGAGGTATGTTATTGGAAGACTCAATACATGTGAGCGATGGAGTAAATTTTTTTTCTTTTATTTTGATGTCCATGCATTTATCTGAACCCCTTGTCCAACCAAAACAAAAGCTCCGGTCCCATCTGGAGACTGCAAAAACTGATATGTATGTTTATTCAGAAAAACCATCTATAGACAATACCTTTGCACCCTCCATGTGCATTTTCCTTGTTGGCTGAACACGAAGATGCCCGAGACTGCTTTCAAAATTGCTTTCAGCCTCGCATCACGATACAGCCGTTTTCTACAATTCTATTAACCTACTATTATTATCTAAAACTATTTCATCACACACAATCAAAAAAAAAATAACATTTCTCTCCTTCACTCGCTTTTAGCTATCGTCCAGTATCCTTCTAAATAGCAGGTGAATCGTGACTAGCAAAAGTATTGAAATCGAAATATGAATTATCCGTTATAACCCCTCCTCCTCTTTTTTTTCTCTCCCCTTCTTTACATGCCCGCTCGATGACATTGAAATAAGCAAAAACACACCGCTATGCTTAAAAAAAAAACATCCATTGTACAACTCTATAGGTCGAGGTTCATAAGCCTCGTACATCTCATGCAAGGGACTGCATATCTTGTTTACAGTTTATAGTGGCATCATATTCCTTCACTCGGGAGACTTGCAAGACAGCTCATTACTAGATCTGTTTTGTCAATATGAGAATGCTTGCTATCAGTAATGAAATTTTTATGGTGTTTAACCTAACAGCTGAGGGGGGGCAAGGCATTCCACATTTACCTTTGCTAGTACAATAAATATCAATGTTTTTTAAGTTATGCAATAATTTTTGACATTATATTCATGTCCATTTCCAAAAACTAGATTTATATACACAAACAACTCGCTCTTGCAATATATTATCTATTGTGAAAAATTCTCGCATGTTCGCGAAACAGGAAATACACGTCATAGCTTCCGTGAATCGAGCGCAAGGTTACTGGAGCACGCAAAATACCGTATGCCAAAAATTAAATATTCCAAATGCAGGCATCATGCACAAATAGAATAATCGGGTTGAATTTACAGTCTAAAACCACCATGTTCTGGCAGCAAGTATCAAAAACATGCGGTTAGAAGATTTTGATAGGGAGTGAGTGAAATAGTTGTTGCAAATTACCTTTTAAACCCAGTACAATATGTAGGAATATATTGCGTATAAGCTGTCTCACTCTCTCCCTATGTGTGTCAGGTAGTCGTGTCGATCGTTAGTTGTATGTCACAGCTTAACTGTACTAGGTAATATTTTTACATGAGGTAAGTTGGCATAATCTGCGAGGGTATATGTTTCAAGCTTCTAGCTGTAGAAAATTAGCTTTAGCCTATTTGCAAAATATAAGTTTGGCTCGTCGAAAGCAACTCAAACAGTGTTGCCAGCTGTAGGTTAATTTTCCCCGTTATACAATTGCAAGAGGTGAGTTGCTTATACCCTGTCTGGAAAATATGTCCATGGCTTATGTCGTAGGTTAATTTAGTTTGCAATAGATCTTGTGTGTTGCCCCTTACAAGTGATATAGCTGCCTTTCTGCCTTTGAGTCACCTGTAAGACTATATGTGGGTGGGCGAGTGAGGTTAGTTTAGTTTACAATAGATCGACCTGTCATGCTATATACTACTTTCTGCTTTTTAAGTTACCTGTAAGACTATATGTGGGTGGGTGAGTGAGGTTAGTTTAGTTCACGATAGATCACACTTTGAATTTGCTCACACTCTCTCTGTCTGTGTGTCAGGTGGTCGTGTCGATCGCTAGTTGTATGTTACAGCTTAACCCGAACTAGGTAATATTAACTGTACTTCAAAAATAAAATTGTGTGTATCTCATATCGAACTAGAAATAAAAAAAATCAAACATTAAGCATTCATGCAAATTAATTAAGCCGTAAATTCAAAATTTTGACCCTCACACAAATCGCATTACATACATACATACATACATACATGTGGAAAAACAGAAGTATGCTTTTTTTTTCGCTCCCCGTGGTGTTTACAAGAGCCCCCCCTGTAAGTAAGACTAATCAGGGGTGGACCTACAGTTTCAAAAACCACTTGTGCGAGTATCGAATCCTTAAATACCACTGCGCCATAGGGGGGAGGAGGCCAGGTGAGAGGGGGTAGAAAGCTGGAAACATTAACACCGCTATTGCCAGTTAGCGTCTTCTTCATCTTATTGCATACTTATCATCTTATAGAAGATTACACCGTCAACTTGTAACTTGTAGGTTAGCCTCGCCTGTGAAATATCATATATTTAAAAAACAAAAAAATTGTGAAGCAACTAGTCAGTGTTGCCAACTCCTATTGGACGAATCTTCGACAACAACCCCCCCCCCCCCCCTCGCACAATTCGAGCACGAAGACTTCCGCGACAGACCTCGGTGCAAAAAATAAATTTCCCCACTGGTCCAAGCACACCCTTCCACGCATACAAAAGCATTTCGACAAGCACATGTACAATTTGGATTTCACCTCGAGGGTGCTGCAGAATAACAACAATCCAGCCGATAAGGCACCTCTGATCAAATTAACACTGCACACTACGATCAAAATCCAATATAAATTAGTTCGATGCGCAAATTAAAAAAACAACACGTGAAACTCTACAGAGGTGCGGTTATCTAGAGCCGCAGCCGTTAGAACCTTTTTGGGTTGGGCACCACGCACCCTGGCAGGGTTAGAGGCCAGGAATCTTAAAAAAATAACAATTATTATTTGTTTGTTTGCCTCACAATAGGAAAATAATAAGAGGCACCAGCGCGCGCGCGTGTGTGTGGCACATCGTTCCCGAGAGAGGTTTACAAAGGTCACGATATACAAACATTGGTGTCCCCGAGACTTGGAAGATTACGATAAGGTGCATTCATACTTCAAAAATAAGAAAGTGCATTTACTCATCACGCTGTGTCAGCACAACAAATAAATGCGCGGAACATGATCTACCCATGATAGATAAATAGGCGCGCGCATGTGTGTGGCACATCGTTCCCGAGAGAGGTTTACAAAGGTCGCGATATACAAACATTGGTGTCCCCGAGACTTGGAAGATTACAATAAGGTGCATTCATACTTCAAAAATGAGAGGATGAGAGGATGAGAGGATGAGAAGATGAGAGGATGAGAAGATGAGAGGATGAGAGGATGAGAGGATGAGAGGATGAGAGGATGAGAGGATGAGAGGATGAGAGCTCATCTTTCACTCATCACTGCTTTTTCTGCGCCGTGAAACATCGTCAGCGTAATTAATGAGGCGCGCGCGCGTGTGTGTGGCACATCGTTCCCGAGAGAGGTTTACAAAGGTCACGATATACAAACATTTGACCGGGACTTTTGAGGTTTTGGCGAACGCCAAATGAGTAAAATGAATTTTTGATGTTTTGGTGCCGTTTTCTTCGTTGCGAAACATCGTCAGCGTAATAAATGAGGCGCGCGCGCGTGTGTGTGGCACATCGTTCCCGAGAGAGGTTTACAAAGGTCACGATATACAAACATTGGTGTCCCCGAGACTTGGAAGATTACGATAAGGTGCATAAGATGAGAGGATGAGAGGATGAGAGGATGAGAGGATGAGAAGATGAGAAGATGAGAGGATGAGAGGATGAGAGCTCATCTTTCACTCATCACTGCGCAGAAAAAAGCAGTGATGAGTGAAAGATGAGCTCTCATCCTCTCATCCTCTCATCCTCTCATCTTCTCATCTTCTCATCCTCTCATCTTCTCATCCTCTCATCTTCTCATCCTCTCATCCTCTCATCCTCTCATTCTTGAAGTATGAATGCACCTTATCGTAATCTTCCAAGTCTCGGGGACACCAATGTTTGTATATCGTGACCTTTGTAAACCTCTCTCGGGAACGATGTGCCACACACACGCGCGCGCGCCTCATTAATTACGCTGACGATGTTTATTACGTTAATTACGTTAATTACGTTGACGGGGTTTATTGCTAGGACATTGACTATAGCGCTCATTGTGTTTTCACCAAAGGAGAGGTGGTCGTGTGGGGTGGGGATTCCTATATAACGTAGCAGTTTTCTTTCTTATCATAGTGAACGTCAATCGTGGCAGTTCAGTATTCTTTAATTTGTTTGTCTGGCAGTATACATACTGTTTGACCAGCGAACCGAGAGCTCCAGTTGGCAAAGTGCCAAGAAAAAGGGGAAGTTGGCGATAGGAAGGCAGGCGCGAGAACGCCGCTCGCAGTTGCACGTTGAACAGTGTTACCAATCTGCGAGGATGCTTATTCACCAGAACATAGGTAACGAAAACCGAGGGACATGCACAACTATGCTGTTTGCCAATTTTAGTTTCACTGTTGGTATTGAAGAGTTGAATCTCGATTAGTGTTATTGTGCTATGCTATTCTTTTATATATAATATAAAGACCTTGGGAGTAAAACGTCGCAGTGAATGAATGGATGTCTAAACACTGCAGGCAAAAGTGACGACAGCGCTTTACGGAAAAACAGGTGGTGGCCATGGACGTTCGCAGGATTTTTTCCAGGGGAGGGGCAAGGAAGGTTTTTTTTTTCAGGGGGGCAAACAAGGCATATTTTCTCCAACTTCCGGACGCCCATAGTGGTGGCTCGAAACGAGATACGGGTCCAGTCGGCTTCCTCTGGGGTTGGGTCAAAGATGCCGAACTGGCGCTACGTTCAAGACTTCAGCTTTTGCAAAGACGCCTCTCCACGGCCAGAACACTTCCAATATCTTGTGACAATATTCTCCGGTTGGCAACATTGCTCTTTTTCCCCACGTGACACTCGCGCTGCTCGCGTTTCAGAGAAGCGGTTCCGCAAACTCCCCCCCCCCCAATTTACGACTGGACTCTTCTACTTCGGGCATGCGCAGAAAACTCGAGAGCTCTCGGATTGCTGGTCAAACAGTACATACATATCATCGTGGAAGTTTTTTAGTGAGCTACAAGTTTTATTTTGAAGTCTCTCTATCTCTCTTGAAAGGTGAACGTCAATCGTGGCAGTTCAGTATTTTTTAATTTGTTTGTCTGGCAGTATACATACATACATATCATCGTGGAAGTTTTTTAGTGAGCTACAAGTTTTTGAAGTCTCTCTATCTTTCTTGAAAGGTAAGTTTTTATTTTTTTTCATGATATATTTATATTTTGTTTTGCGTCTGACACTCACATATTCAAGAGGGAGTCATAAAAAATTGACATACATACTTACATGTCGCATATTTTTTACCTCCTACAACAGTGCACACACACACACACACACACACACACACACACACACACACACACACACACACACACACACACACACACACACACACACACACACACACACATACTGTTCGCGTCTATAGAGGAGCCCAAGTTAAGAGTTCAGTATGGGCCGTTATGGGCTTTTACTTTTGAGATCCCCATCCCTATTCTGCCAGAAACAAAAGTTATTAACATGCGAAGAGAAAATAATAAATATGCAAAAAGGAGAGGAAATGTAAGGTTTTGATGCTCTATACCTTCTATTACAATTCAGAACATTCAAAAAATGCGCTTTCCTTTCTTATGTTAAGCGCGATTTGGGGAGTCAAAAATAACAGCCATCCCCCTGTTGCCACTCGCTGCAAACACGTGTTGGGAAGAGGGAAGGGGGTGGGGAAGGGGGTGGGGAATGGCCAGGCAAAAGTTCGTGAATAGGCTTCCGTCTTGGGGCCAGGTCAAGAAATTTATTATTTTGTGTGTGGGCTTTCTTGTTTTGGGGAATTTTTCTCTGAAAACAGGCATATTGTATGCATTGGTGGATCTAGCGGGAATACCCCCGGTTCACTTGCTCTTCCCAAAGGATGACTAACTATTATAAAAAGTTAGATAGCATTATATTAAAAGAACATAAAATGATTGAGCAGTTTTTTTCCAGATAGTAAAGTTTGACGCAAATGCATAAATAGGGAATAGATTTATGAGATACCTAAGTAAATTTAATCCGGAACTTGTTGTTTGAAAGGCAATAACGTTAACTGATGGATACAAAGCGAGAGCATTTTAGATTGAATATTTCCAATGTCTGTCTTTCTTTCTATTATCATTGTTTACACAAATACAACAGAACTTCATCTATTTCACACCTCTAGTTTTTGATTAATTGAGTTTTAAATTTATTTTTCTGCACAGATATGTTAATTGGGACTAGACGGACTTACGTTTTTATGTGAGATACGAACCTTTAAATGCCTCCACAGGGTATGGAACCCTAATCCCTTAATTAAAATGCGACGACCGGGGTCCTTTGGTGTATGCCGGTATTATAATGAACACTGTTCCGTTTCAAATGAGACAGTGCACCGAAAAATGTGAAAGAGGCCTCCCCGATGGGGCAGTGGTAACGTTGTCGCCTTTATGTGCATAAAGGAAAGAAAAACACTGTGATAAAATAGAGAGCAAGACGTATAAAAAGTATATTCGGAAACAGTTATTTTCAAATCTTCCTCCACGGACCGTCATTATTGTGGACCAACAGCTGCAAGAATGAACAGCTTCCCACCAAGTCATGCATTCTTGTATGTTCCAGTCAAAGCAAACTATTGTAGGTGCCAGCACCCATGTTGTGACCCCACGCTTTTGATGGGCAATTGTTCTCCCATATTTAAATATAAGGGGAATTTGATGCTGAACGTGCTGCTATTACATTAAATTGCAAGTTTAATTTCATCTTAACATCGGAAATTATATCGGAACATCAGTGTTGTGAAACTAAGAATTTTAATAAGACGATCGTCAATAACAGAAAAGATATCGGATCTAAAAATAGCATTAAATTTGCACAGCACTTGTTTACGTCACTTTGAATTTTCACAATTTAAGTGTTTTATTCTTGTGAATCTGGTAAAGAATAATACATAATAATTCCACGCAACTGCACTTTTTTTTATAGCTAGTTGTTATTAATACCCGACTTATTTTTTATCGTGATATCATACTTTTCCTCATAGCTAGTAAATATAGTTCTCTATTTTATACATACACATTTATTGAGAAGAATAGTTATTACAAGAAATATGTTACATTCTGTTTCATATCTCGCAACCTCTAGGATTTTCTTATTTACAGGAATTATAATCTTAAAAGGACGAAAATACGAGGGGGAAATGTCTGCTTCATACAAAGAAAACATATGTTAATATTAAGTTATAGGATAGGGCATAGTGTATAATAATAAATATTATGCGCTTATCCACTTAATATATTTTCTTTTTTGTAATTTAGGTAGTTTCCCCGATTCCTACTCTCGCCGTTGAATTGCACATACTCGCAAGTTGCAACAAGAGGAAACATAAAACCGTAGTGCAGAAATCTATTTTTTTTTAAATTATAGACCCATAGCAGCTAGGGACAACCAAAATAACGTCTAGTTTAGTGCTCTTTGTGCATAAATATACTATATTTAGCCCGTCTGAGCTACCCTGTCGTTGCGCTTTAATATATTAATTCTTAGGTTCAGGACAACGTAATTTTCAGAAATTTATGACTTGCTACATAATCCTAAAGCTTTGCTAAACAATTTTTGTTATCGATTTACACAAGAAGTTCTTACCTTCGTTGAAAATAACGTTTGAATAGCTATCCTATCGCACTCCAATGTAAAGCTTAGGGCAACCAGATGACGAATGAAATTATTTAGGGACAAACAGGGGTGGCGCCTCTAGAGGAAAAGTTTGGCAGTGAACAGCCCTGTTGACCACTAACTTTTGTTGTTGCGTGTACAACAGCAGACGCTCGATGTGCACTGGAGCTTTCTTCTACTGCACACCATGCGGCAACGCTGTTGCCATAAGCCCCATACTGAACTCTTAAGTTGGGCTCGCCAATAATATATATATGTGGAAGGAAAAAAAAAATGTCTAGCATTTTTTCAACTTTTTTTCCTTCTGTTTCAGTGTGCTTTCCCCTACCAACCCCCCCCAAAAAAATTTATCTGTATATATAAATAACAGAGGAAAAAATGGAACCGCAACCAGGTCCCTCCGGTCTTTGCGGGAAAGTGGCATGTCGCAACTGTGAAAAATTAATTTCTAAACCTAATATTGCTAGGCATTTGAAAAAATGTCGTCTACCGGAACATGACGTCGTAGTCCCCCCGGCAAAGAAATCTCGCATTGATGCGCATGAAGGCGGCGGTGCTTTGAATAAAAGTGCACGTATCATGACGTATAAATCTGGAAGTGACGAAAAATATGACTCGAGCATCTTCCTCGACAATGTGAAATCTCTAGTAGTTGATCAATTACGGGATTGCATCGTTAATGTTGCAGTTAAAATTCATCTCGTCTTGACCCTGCTGTATGAGAAAGTTGTCTCGTCCGAGTCAAGCACTTTCAGCTTTTACGTAGGGTGCGAAGGCTTACATGAGAGCAATCACGACGATCTGGAGGAAATTGTGACACGGCTATTCGAGCACTTGGGACAAAAACAAGAAGAGTTTGAAGGTCGTGGAAGTGGATGGAGTCTTTGCGGTCGCAGCCACATGTTACAGCTTCGAGTCTGCAATTTCAAACCGTTACGCAGCGCTCAAAAAAACAAAAAAACAAAAAAAAAGCAAAATGCAGTGTTGAACATAAAAAGTAATGATGCGAAGAGTTTCCTATGGTCTGTCATCGCCGCATTACACCCAGCTAATAATGAACACCCCGAACGCCTGTCCAATTACAGACGATACGAGAGGAGATACGAGAATATGATGAGAGGAATTTCCTATCCTGTGCCCCTGAATAAGATCAATCAATTTTTAAAAAACTATAGAGAGGAAAAAAGAGAAGATCTCGATATTTCTGTGTTTGGGGTTGACGATTCCGGCAACATTCTTGTGTTAAGACCTGCGAGAAGCCAGAATAATGTAATTCGACTCTTGCTTGTAGATGGCCGTTACAGTTTGATACGGAATTTCTCACGATTAGTAGGAAGACAGATCAGCAAGGATCACGATAAGATCGAAATTTGCGATCGATGTTTGAGAATTTTTCGCGTGGGAAAGAAGACGAAAGAACAGCACAAGTGTTTTGGCTCCGTGACTGCAGAACCCGAAGATGTCATGCCGGAACCCGGAACCAAGATGAAATTTCAGAAACACCAGGCTCTTCTCCACCATCCCGCTGTCCTTTATGCCGACTTTGAAAGCTTCCAAGTTCCCATGACGTCTTGCAACCCTGATCCCTCTACCTCAAGCACAATCCAAATTTTTCACCACGAGCCTTGCAGTTTCTCCATCTACGGAGAAAAATTAAATGATGTCATCTTGTATTGCGGACCTGATGCGGCAAAACATTTTGTTAAGAAGATAGCGGAATACGCAAGAGAACTTGCACCCAGCCTGAAAGGCTCTTACGTTTCTCCACCTGCTCTCACGACGGAACAACAGCGGAGACATGACACGGCGACAAGATGCGCGGAGTGTGACCAGGCTTTCACCCCCGAAAATCACAAGGTCGTACACCATGATCATCAGAATGGATTATTCCTGAGCACGATCTGTAATTCGTGCAATCTTAAGATTAAGGAGTCGCATTTCGTTGCCGTGTTTCTGCATTACACGGAGAAGTACGATACGCATCTGTTCGTCAAAGAGCTCTACAACATAACGACTCGAATCAGCATCATCCCGAGAACGAGCGAGAAGTATATTGCGGTGAGAGTGTGGATCCCTCTCGAAGAAGGAGGAAGTGTGGAAGTTAGAATCCTGGACTCTTACAATTTCCTGTCCTCCAGCCTGGCCTCCCTTGCAGCTCAACTTGGCGACGAAGATCTTGTGGCCACCAAGCAAAAGTGTTCTTCGGGGAGAGATGAGAATTTGAATCTGTTGCGTCGCAAGGGCGTCTACCCCTACGAGTACGTCAATGATTTCGACAAATTTGACGAGACGGAACTTCCACCCCGGGAGGCATTTTATTCCCATCTCACGGAGGACGTCTTTTCCGAAGAGGACTACGAACACGCTCGTAGTGTGTGGACGGCCTTCAATTGCCAAACTTTTCGTGATTATCACGACCTGTATTTGAAATTGGACGTGACTCTCCTCATGGACATTTTCGAGTCGTTTCGCAAGAGATGCATCTCGATCTACAAGTTGGATCCTGCGTATTTCTTCACGACGCCGGGATTGACTTGGGAATCGATGATGAAATACACCAACATGGAACTGGGACTCATCGCAGAGAAGGAACAGTATGCCTTCATGGAGAGTGCAATACGCGGTGGCATCGTCCAATGTCCCCGACGCCATGCTCAGGCAAACAATCTTCGTACGCCTGGTTACGATGCATCGAAGCCCAACACCTACATCGTCTACTGGGATGTCAACAACCTGTACGGCCACTCCATGTCCCAGTGTCTTCCCATCAGCGACTACGCGTGGATGACCAAAGAGGAACTCTCCTGCGAGGATTTTTTTCTCAACTGGAGCGAAGATAACGAATGGGGCTGTTTCTTGGAAGTGGATCTCGATTATCCCGAAACACTTCACGAGAAACATCACGGATTGGCCCTGGCCCCCACCAAAGAGAAGCCACCTGGAGGATCATCGGAGCCAAAACTCATACTAAGCGTGGAGAACAAGAGGAATTACGTTGTGCACTACCGACTCCTTCAATTCTACGTGCGTCACGGCTTGCAGCTGAAGAAAATACACAGAGGATTGAAATTTAGGCAGAGCAGGTGGCTGGAACCCTACATAGCCGAGAACACGCGACGCAGAGCGCAATCGACATCGCCTGCAGACAAGGATCTGTACAAACTGTTCAACAACGCCATCTACGGCAAGACGATGGAGAACGTGCGCAATTACATCGACGCAACGTTGGTCACGGACGAAAAGAAATTCGAAAAGATTGTCGCGTCCCCCTACTTCAAAAACTTCACCATTTTCGACGAGAATCTGGTATTCGTCGAGAAGAACAAGAAGCAAGTGATGCTCAACAAGCCGATTGCCATAGGTGCCACCGTCCTTGAACTATCAAAATTGCACATGTACCAATCGTACTACGACCGGTTTCAACTCTTTTACGGAGATAACATCCAAATATGCTACATTGACACGGATAGCTTCATTTTTCTAATCCAAACACCAAGCCTCGAACGTGATCTGAGTTCGATGAAGCATCTTTTTGATTTCAGTAACTTACCATCAGGCCATCACTTGCATTCGACGGAAAACAAAATGACCATAGGAAAGTTCAAAGACGAAGCGGCTGGTAATTACATCAGCGAATTTGCGGGGCTTCGTGCCAAAATGTACTGCGTCAAGATTGCAGATAAGAAAGAGATCAAGAAAGCGAAAGGGGTAGGAAGAACAAGTACTGCTAAATTCAACATGAAAGACTACAAAGAATGCCTCTTTCATGGTGAAAAAAAACTCAGCACAGATCATCGCATTGCGAATACTTTACACGAACTGTACACGACGCGCGTAACCAAGGTCGCATTGGATGCAAGGGACAACAAGTTGCGTGTTCTCGATTGTCAAATACATACCAGAGAGTGGGGCCACTGCAATGGAAGCGATAAATGTGACGTGTGTTAACTGTAACCCCATAGCCATGAAGTCCGCTGTGTCTTTTGCCATTTTTTCAAAAACAGACGGAGGAAAATAATGAAAGGGGAGCCCTCGGGCGATGAAAAGTTGCAAGTTGTAATTATGTCGTTAAGGCTCGCTCTAAACACGAGGCTCATTAAATTCAACTTTTATTTTTTTTTCTTCATTGTGCTTTAACGAGATAATTATATGTTAGAGTCTTTTTGTATTGCGGACTGCTGCAGATAAAATCTTCTTTTTTCTTCATTCGATCTACGAAGGGGCACAGCATGTAGAAATTTAATTTATTTTAAATAACAGGGACAATGAATCTTTTTGGTTTCCGGAAACAAAGCAACATGGAAACTCCACTACCAAATTCCAATAACCTTTTACCTTCCGTGTTACCTAAACTCAACGGTCTGTTGATCATTCACCTCAACAGCATTTGGACGAAATTGGATGAAGACGTCGGCAAAACTTTTTACATCTTCAACAACAATTTACATTTTTACAAAATTCCGATCGGTGGGAAACTTCAAATCACCGTGAATCCGGAGAACGAAGGGCAAAATATTAAAATTTCTAGCGGCAAGAACATTTTTCGAATCAAGCACGACAAGATGCTTTCTAACATTACATACGATGTTTCTGCAGGAGATTGTTTATACGTGGAACTCCTAGGAGATTACGACAAACTCATTCCTCTCTTCGTAGAATTACGAATCGTCTATCCTATTATAAATAACCGTTAACCAAAATGCCTAACGATATTTTCGGCAACACTAAGCGTGTAGACCACGCAGAAGAGATTCTCATGTTGGACGTCCGAATTAAAAAGTTGAGGAGCGATTTGATCGCTTTGCAGGAGACCTTAAACAAAAGTTTAGAGTCCGAGATCGCTACGCTCCAAACGCAATGTCTCGACCCCATTCTGAAAATCGATTCCGAACTGAAAACGCTCATAAAAAATTATGTCGACGTACCTTCTTACGACAACGTTCAAAATATACAGTTGAGCGTGGATAAGCTTCAAAATGATTTGGCCAAATTACAACAATTTCAATCGAAAAATGAAGATTTGGAAAAATTGAAACTCGAAATCGAAGAACGAACTTCGGCAATCGAAAAGAATTTCTCTGAACTTCAAACCGTCGTGAAGGATATTGATGTAGAACGCTTGCATGTTGTTGTTTCCAAATTACAAGAAGAATTCGCCGGCACGTTGGAAGAAATTAAATCCAAGTTACAGACTTTGGAAGATACCATGACGAACCTACCATCGTCAGACGAACTGCAGGTCATCAGCAAAAGCGTCGCGAACATAAAAATTCAATTGGAGGCTTATCAAGATTTCGAACACATTCAAACCACCATCGCTACGCTTCAGGCGTCTCTGGAGTTGATCAACGAAGAAATTAAAAATATTCACGCTGAAGCCAGTGCGTTGACGAGCATACAAGACACGTTGAGCACGGTTCAGCAGAAGATCGAATATTTAGAAAATTTGAACGTCGAATCCAATCTTGCTCATTTTCATCATGTCCTCGACAACATACAGGGTGACTTGGAATCGTTACGGACAAGCGTACCTTCGAGCGAAGATTTGGAAAAATTGAAATCGGCGGTGACGGCACTATCCGATTCGAGCGACATCAAAAGTTCATTGAGCGATCTCGAGAGTAGGGTGGCCAATCTCCCCACCTCAAAAGAATTACACGCTTTGAAAAGGAACATATCACGTATGCTGAAACGACTAGAAACGGAAACGGCGAACGTGGAACAGATTCGAGACGAACTTGCTTCGCTGGTGTCGACGCTGCCCACTTCGCAGAGCGTCGCCGATCTTCACACGCAGTTTACCGAGATGCGAAGCATCGTGAACGATCTTACCGAGAAAAGTTCGAAATTGAATCAAGTCGAGAACCTTCAGAGTATCGTCGTCAACATCAGAGATCAAGTTGGAGTATTGGAATCCACGCAGGAATCGGCGCTGGCCTCTTTCGGTGCCAAGTTACAAGAACTCAACGAAAACTACAAGCAGTTGAACGTGGAAGTGAAAATCAAACCGTCATTTTCTACAGTAACGGATACCATCGTCGAACATTTGTTGCCCGTACAAAATACACTGGGACAGCTTCACAGCAACCTCGTTAGCGTCGATACTAAATTCGCTAAACTGCATTCTCTGCAAGCCATCGAAATCAACAGCGTACCCAATCAACAGAGAATCTCCACGTTCGTCGAAGGTAACAAACTGTACATGTTACATCCTTATCATCCGTACTACAAGTTTCTCCTCGATGGCACGATTCAGATAAATGAATTTTCGTACTGGTCTCACGGCAGAAAAGCTAGCGTTCCCACCATGACCTTGATATCGAATCGTGGTGTCCAGAAAGCAGGAAACATTCCTCTGGCACGTTGGAACGAAACGCGCAACATATATGAAATACACGAAGACGAAGATCTCACCGTTTTCGACGTGAGTGCCGGCGATAAGCTGATCATTCAAAACACGAGCGAAGTGCCACCCTCTTTGAATCCCATCACGCTGGTGCTTCTCTTCAAACGTAATCTCTAAAAAATGTCTAGGCAAGCCATCGTCGAAGAATTGCATAAACCTGCACGCCGCAACTACAAACGTTTAGCTGTGGTAACCAAGGGAATCGATGACCTCTGGCAAAGTGACCTCGTGGAGATGAGTAGCGGCAATCTAAAAAATGTGCATAAATTGAACAAGGGCAACAAGTACCTCCTCACCGTCATAGACACGTTTTCGAAATTCGCATGGGCTCTACCTTTGAAAGCCAAAACAGGAACGTGCGTCACGGAAGCATTCAAGACAATTTTTCGCGAAAGCGACAGACAACCTCGGTTTTTGCAAACGGACAAGGGGAAGGAATTTTACAATGGTGTATTCCAAAAGTTTATTCGGAAACACGACATTCGACATTATTCAACCTTCAGTCACATCAAAGCCAGCATCGTGGAAAGATTTAATCGAACCTTGAAAACACACATGTGGAAACGATTCACGCTTCGAGGAAATTACAAATGGGTCGACATACTGCCGGAACTCGTCGACACCTATAATAATACAGTACACAGAACGATAGGCATGAAGCCAGCTGACGTTACGAAATCTGACGAGCAGCGTTTAATTTCTACAGTTTACTGTCCAAAGTACACTCCCACGACTACCAAGAAATCAAAATTCAAAATTGGAGACCAGGTGAGGATCAGCAAATTCAAACGCACCTTCGAGAAGGGGTTCACAAAAAATTGGAGCACGGAACTTTTTACGGTGGTTCGAGTTTTACCCGGAAACCGACACACGTATATAATAAAAGATAGTAGCGGTGAGATTTTGAAAGGAAGATTTTACGAAGAGGAACTCTCTAAAACAAAACATCCCGACACGTACCTCATCGAGAAAGTATTGCGTAGAAAAGGCAACAAACTGTTTGTCAAATGGCTGGGGCTTCCAGAAAAAAGTTGGATCAACGCGAACGAAGTGATCTTGTAAGTACATGGAACGTGGTGAAACGTCTACCGGATTCGGAAAGTCAAACGAGAAAAAAGAACGGTGAGTTGCTTCCCGACAGCATCCGCTGTCTGATCGTAGGTCCTTCGGGGTGTGGGAAAACAACACTGCTCGTGGACAATTTTCTCCTCGCACCGAATTGGTTAGATTGGAAGAACAGGCACCTCTACGTATTTTCGAAAAGTCTCGAACAAGCGAAATACAAGCAACTGATGAAACTGTACGATGGTCTGGACATTGCAACGTTCGCTTCGGAAATAAAGCCACTCGACGATTGTCGTGAAAATTCAGTCGTTGTGTTCGACGATGTTATCCTGGAAAATCAAAATGAAATTCGCAATTTTTTCACGCAAGGTCGTCACAAAGGAATAGATTGCTTCTTCCTAGCTCAAACGTTTTCCAAAATTCCAAAACAGTTAGTACGCGACAACGCTAATTTCATATGTTTGTTTCGTCAAGATCACACCAACCTCAAGCACGCGTACGATGACTACGTAGGCGGAGACATGAACTACAATCAATTTTCGGAACGCTGCTGCTCCCACTGTTGGAACAGTGACGATTTCGGATTCGCGACGATCGACATGACGAGGAAACCCAACGACGGAAAATACAGAAACAAAATCAACGACTTTCTAAACGTTGCAACGTTGTGAGAAACGACGTGTATAAATAACGTTATGACGAAACGAAAAATCGAAGACGAAAATCTCAAGCTTCGCGATTACCTCGCGAAACGCTTCAAAGGTTGGAAATCCGAGAATCGCGGATTCTACGAAGAGAAGAAACGTCAAGATCAACCTGTGATCGACGCCATCAGCGATCTAGGTAAAGAAATTAAAGGAGTAGTATAATCAACCCGGTTCACAGCCCGAAAATGGCGCTCGGTGGCGCTCGCAGTGTTACCAACTCCTCACCCGAAAAAATCACCAAGGTTTTTGGGTCTAACCTAACCTAAGGCAAAGAGTTGGCAACACTGCAAAGCAAGCCTCAAACAGTGTTGCCAACTTGTTCTTGACCTATTTTTTATTTTACGACGTTTTATGCACTAAACTAACCTACAATGAGAGTAGTACAGTGGCACGGGTTCACCAACCGAAAATGGCGCTCGGTGGCGCTCGCAGTGTTGCTAACTCCTCACTTGAAAAAATCACCAAGGTTTTTGTTTTTGGGTATAACCTAACCTCAAGCAAGCTGGCAACACTGCTTGAGGGCTTGTTCTGCAGTGTTGCCAACTTTTTACTCGAAAAAGTCACCAAGGTTTGTTTTTGGGTCTAATGTAACCTAAAGCAAGGAGCTGGCAACACTGCTTGAGGCTTGTTCTGCTCGGGCGAGGCGTAGCCTTTTACAGTGTATGTTAACCTCACCAGTGTTGCCAACTCGTCGTAGCTTTTCACGGTGTATAATTTTTTAGCTTTTTTTTGTGTGTGAGTGTACGTGTTCGGGCGAAGCGTAGCTTTTTACGGTGTATGTTAACCTCACCACTGTTTCCAACTCGTTGTTGTTTTTCACGGTGTATGTTAACCTCACCAGCGTTGCCAACTCGGGCGAGGCGTAGCCTTTTACAGTGTATGTTAACCTCACTACTGTTTCCAACTCGTCGTAGCCTTTCACGGTGTATGTTAACCTCACCAGCGTTGCCAACTCGGGCGAGGCGTAGCTTTTTACGGTGTATGTTAACCTCACCAGTGTTGCCAACTCACCCCACGAAAATTTCACCAACTGATATTTTGAAGCTTTTCACGGTGTATGTTAACCTCACCACTGTTTCCAACTCGTTGTAGCCTTTCACGGTGTATGTTAACCTCACCAGCGTTGCCAACCTCTTACTCGAAAAAATCACCAAGGTTTTTGGTCTAACTTAACCTAAAGCAAGAAGCTGACAACCTTGCTTGAGGCTTGCCTTGCAGCGTTGCCAACATCTTACTCGAAAAGTCACCAAGGTTTTTATTTGGTCTAACCTAACCTAAAGCAAGGAGCTGGCAACTTTGCTTGAGGCCTTATAGTGCATAAAGCAGTGTTGCTAACCTACTGGTATTTTTGCCATAGCTTTTTTTACAAAAAAAAGAGAGAGGGAAGAGTTGAACAACCGACAGTGTTGCCAACGCCTACAGTTTTTTTTTTCTTACTTGGCAAGGGCTACCTTGCTTGAGGCTTAGCCAATTTATATACTGACGTAACATACATATGCTGGGTAAGGAGAACCGGCAACAAATATATACTGCCGTAAAAGAGAGAGATGGATGGATGGATGGATGGCAACACAGTATGTGCGTGCGTGTGTGTGTATAATATGTAGCATTATTAACTAGAGTGTGTTGGCAACCCACCTGCAACTAAAAAAATAGAGATAGAGATGCCAATGTTGCTGTAAGATAAAAGGAGAGAGACCTATCGTGACTTTTGTAAACCTCTCTCGCGGAAACGATGTGCTGCACATGTATACGTGCGCGCGTGCTTATTTTTATTTTCGTATTGTGAGGCAAACAAACAAATAATAATTGTTGTTTTTTAGGATGCCTGGCCCCTACAACCTCGCCAGGGTGCGTGGTGCCCAACCAAAAAAGTAAAAGGTTTTCTAACGGCTGCGGTTCTAGATAGCCGCACCTCTGTAGAGTTTCACGTGTGTTTTTTTTTTTTTCCCCAAACTTCCATGAAACCCTACAGAGGACCTCCGTAATACATGCAACGTGTACTAACGACTCTAGTGTTATTTGATGTTGTAATATTTTGGATATAGAGTTTTATTGTGTGATAGATAAAAATAATTATGTTTATTATAATATTTTCTTGATGAAGATGGTGAATGTATGTGTGTGTTACAAATAAAGTTGCATGCTTATTTTTTTAGTGTGTTTGTATGTGTATGTGTTTTTTTTTGATGTTCGACAGCATCTGAAACAATAAAAAAAGAATTTTATTGTTAATTTTCCCATGTAAAAACAACAACAACAAAATTTTTGTGCAAAAATTTCTGATTGTCTTGTGTTATAGTGCAAAAACTGATGAGAAAAAAAAGATATTGTAACTGATAAGTGATGAAATTGATATTGTAACTGATCTTGAACTAGTGAAATTTTTTGTATTGTGCTATTGAAACTGATTGTGCTAGTACAAAAATTTTTTATTGTGCAAGAAAAAATATTAAAAACTTGTTAAAATTGCTCTGTGACTCTCTCGTTCTTCACGTCGTGGACGAAGGACTTTTCGGCGACTAGGATCACACTGCATACGGTGTCCTCGGGCAGCGGACTGTTGAACTCGCAGACGACCTTGATGTTGGTGCGATCGTTGACCACCACCTGCTTCCTCTTCGTGGTATTGATGACGGACATGGGTCTGTGGGTTATGAATTCGCTGGGCGTGTAGTACATGTCCACGTTTCCCTCGGTCACGCGTTTGAAAGAGGTGTAAGCTTCGTAAAGTTTTAGGTAATCGTCTTTGGTCATGTCGAGGTTGTAATTCTCGCGCGGGAACACTTCGTTTCTTCCATTCTTCAGATAAACATTCTTGATTTTGCAGTTGTCGAATTTGCTGGAATTTTTTTCCTGATTTTTATCGCGCCCGGTCTGAAAGAGTACCACGACGAAATCTGGCATGTCGAACTGTATGTTGTTGAACTGCGTTGTCACGTCGAATTCCATGTGACTTCCCGACGCCACCTTCTGCACGCACTGGTAACCGTGAAAGCGAATCGGCACCTGCGGACTCTTCAAGATCTCCGCTTTGTACTTGAGGGCGTAGTTTGTTTCGTATTCTACGATCGGCATTCTCAACTCCATGCTCCGGATGACGCACTTGGCTGCTTCGGGTAATGTGTTGGCTATCGGCGTGCCGTCGGCGTTCAAGTTGGTGTATCGCATCAGCGCGTCGTTGTCGTTGGCTGCTCTTCGAAACGTGACGCGCAATCCCCCCTTCCACATGATCTCTTTGTAGTCGGAGAAGAATCCCGGTAGCAGACGCATGGGAAAGAGTACCGTGTGACTTTTTGTTGATATTTTCGTCCCTGCTTCGAATCCTCCCGCCTGGTAGTATGCCGCGTCTGTTTTGGATAATTTCAATGTTCCCACTGCCGTCGACGTGATGCCTGGATAGTCTATTCTGTCTATGACGGTGTTGTGTTTCCTCACCTCCACCTGCGAGAACAGATGAGGCACGAAGTTGTCCACGAGTATCAAATTTGCATTGGGCGAAAATGCGTCTCCGCTTTCCTTCTTCACCACGTCGAATTGAAGGTAGAGGTCCGCTCTGTGAGGATGAACGAACCCGTCGCCTACGTCCACGTCGTATTCGATCTCCCTGTTTGCTTCGTTGAGATTGGCGAACGTGCGACGGTTCGGAGGAAAAGATTGCAATTCGTAACTTTCGATTTGTTCCATTTTCACTATGTGTGTTATTTATTATACGTTGATCTCCACGATGGCCGTCGTAGTGGCACCTGCGAAATCCACCACCTCTCCTTTCTCGTTCGTCACCACCAACTCTATGTCGTCTATGCGGTTGCGACATACTGGAAAATAGATCGGCGAAGAGGGCGTGTAGATGATCGGTTCCATGAATTCGGAACTGGGTTTGAAAGTGGCTATGATTCCCGTCTGCTTGTGACTTCCTAACAATCCGTCCGAGGATTTCGTGATCATGCCTTCCGCCACGTTGCAGTGAACGTTTAGAGTCTCTATTGCTAGAAATTTAGGAATATTGACTGCTGTGTGCTTGATGCCAGCTTCGAGTTTTGTGTTGTTCTCGAAACCTAAAAGTTCACCCATGGTACCCAGGTCCACGGTCTCCGTCGCCGATAGGATTTCCACTCTGTGCGTGACCGAATTTTGAGAAAGGTACGTGCCTTTGGGTAATTGAGCTTGCAAAGTGGAAAGATTGTATTGGCCTGGCGTGACGACGATGTGTTCGCTTCCGACGCTAATTTTGTTGTTGTGCTGCGTGACGTTAGGTATGAGGTACATGCTGTAGAATGCACGCAGAGCTATGGATTTAGGATAGACGATGTCGTCGTGCAGCGTGAGTTTCAAGATCGAAGATTCGCTCGTGAGATGGAACACGCCCATCGTGTTTAAGATTCCACAATGCTTTCTGAAAATGTTCCACCGACGGGTTATTTATTTTAGACATGTATGCGAGAACGGAAAGGCATAGGTGGCCGCAGTTAACATCGGTGAAACCCTGGATGCGTTTGTCATTGTAGTAGAGGTTGGCAACACTGAGATACTTCACCAACCTGGCAGGTGGTGTGCCACCGAACGAATCGAAAACAAATGCATTGTTATCATCAATTTTGAGGTAGCATATCCAATGTGTACCAGGATTTTTGTAACTGTCCAGGTTGACCACGCCATACTCTTTTTTCTTCACAGCAGAGGGTAGAGAATCGGACATGAAAACACCCCTGAAGTTTTTTATTCCCAACAGTTCGATCAGAGATTCAATATCGAAGTTGGACAGGGCTTCTTCTTTTTTTTATATTTCTTCAAAACATCGAGGTTATTTTTTTGTTTTTTGGTTATACCTTTCCCCTTCTTCTCCATAGCCAGGTTGTGACGTTTCTGTTCTTCCAATTCCGCCTTGTTCTTCTTCGAGTCGATGACTGTTTTCGCGATGGCGGCACTTCCGCCAGCCAAACTTCCAACGGCCCCCAATGCTGCCAGGATGGCTGGGATGCTGAATATGAAACCTCCGATCTTTTGCTGTTTCCGCGAACGCTGCAAGCGTCTCAATTGAGGTGTGCTGAGAAGTAATTTCATTCCGTGTCCTTTCATCAAGCAAGAACGTTTCTTCTCGCGTTGTTTCTTGGTGAGTAACCCATCGAGGGCACCTAGATTTTTCAGATTGGAGTATGGTATCTGGTACACGACACCTTTGGGCTTCATGTTGATGCTCTATATGTTATCTTCACGGTATGTTATTTATATATATGTTCTAGGATTTTTTTTTGTGTATTTTTTTTTTGGTATGTTATTTATATATAAATGTTCTGAGATTTTTTTGTTCCGTGTAATTTTTTTCAAGGATATACTTCGCGCAGAGTCGTTACACAAATTCTATTACGTGCTTTGTTTTCTTACCAAGAAGTTCCTTTGTACCCTTGTACACGATTTGAGTTTTGTTCTCGATTAAAATAGCTAGCTTCTCGTCGGATAACATGTTAGCGTATCGATCTGGTAAAAATAGACTGTATTGTGCGTTGAGAAACAGACGCGCCTTGGGACCATACTGGGTAGAAACAATTGAACCGGAAGTTATCGTGTAAGGTTTGTCCACTTCCAATTCCTGAATTTTTACATATTCGATTGATGAATTTAGCATTTGTTTTAATGCTTGGGCGTCTAGTGATTGTTTACTCATTTTATAAATGGCAAACACAACTGGAGTTTTTTTTTTTTACGTAGTGTTATTTATATGCCGAAGAAATTTTTTTCACGGTTCGAGAAATTTTTTTATTTCTACACACCCCATCCAAATTTTTGTTTCGTGTTCATGGCGATGGTGGTGCCCAGTGCTGCAATTCTTTCTCCCAGCGAAGCGTCTCTGCTGACGAATCTTTCGAAAGCTGCGTGCTCTAACTTTCTGTCTGCTTCGTGACGTGCATCCAGATCGGTGCGAGTGGTGTTGTAGGCGATGTCGTGATCTTTGCATGCGGCGTCCAACGGATTCACGCCCTTGTCTCCTCTCTCCAATCTTTTCTCGAGTTTGGTACCCGGTCCGCAGTACTGGTAGCCGGGTAAATGCATCTCGAAAGGTAACTTGTTGATGATGTCGTTCACGAGTCCCTTTCCTTCGGCCACGTTCCAGAATCTCGGAGGCAGCGTGTTGATAATTTTAATGAGGTAACCTATGCCCTTGTCGTCGTTCACGATGAAGTTGGAAAGTTTTGTGCTGATCATGTCCACAATTCCTATCTTCTCGTTGTAGAAATTACGATTGCCTGCATTCTCCTCTCCTGCAATAACCAACAAACGGTCTATGAGCTTGCGTACGTCGTCCACCCACACAAACTCTTTGGGCAGGGTGTTGTAGAGTTTGACGCCACTACCCGTTTTCACCTGGTTCCATATCGGTTTGATGAGATTTCTGTACTTCTCACCGCTGCTCGATTTCACCCTATTCTGCGAGGCGTCGTTGTTCTGGTACAAGGCATCCGTCATGATCAAAATTTCCTTGTAACTCTGGTAATCTTCGTCGGTGTAATCTTTCGGCTGCTTTTTGGCGACGAGTTCCCACAGTCCCACCGTACCCGGATACCTGGTCCAACTATCCTTCTCGCCTAAATTAACTTTAATGTCGTTGCCTTCGAAACTCACCTTCGATTTTCCAATCTTCCAAACCACACCGCCGCCTTCGTTGCTCTCCATGCTCGGATACAATCCGAACACTTCATCCTTGTCGAATTTTCCCGTGCTCAGGTAGTCTCGTGCCAAAGGCCCCAACTCGATTTTATCCAAAGACGACGGTGTGTTACCTATGGCTCGATGTCGTGCCGGTACGTCCTTCAATTCAAACGGCGTCGAAGGAATGCTCGAAATGGGCGTGGGTACGGTGTAACTTTTAGCTGCAAGTGGTACGAGTTCGTTGATCAAATTTTTATTTTGTTCCGTGACGCCTTTAATTTCTTTACCTAGATCGCTGATGGCGTCGATCACAGGTTGATCTTGACGTTTCTTCTCTTCGTAGAATCCGCGATTCTCGGATTTCCACCCTTTGAAGCGTTTCGCGAGGTAATCGCGAAGCTTGAGATTTTCGTCTTCGATTTTTCGTTTCGTCATAACGTTATTTATACACGTCGTTTCTCACAACGTTGCAACGTTTAGAAAGTCGTTGATTTTGTTTCTGTATTTTCCATCGTTGGGTTTCCTCGTCATGTCGATCGTCGCGAATCCGAAATCGTCACTGTTCCAACAGTGGGAGCAGCAGCGTTCCGAAAATTGATTGTAGTTCATGTCTCCGCCTACGTAGTCATCGTACGCGTGCTTGAGGTTGGTGTGATCTTGACGAAACAAACATATAAAATTAGCGTTGTCGCGTACTAACTGTTTTGGAATTTTGGAAAACGTTTGAGCTAGGAAGAAGCAATCTATTCCTTTGTGACGACCTTGCGTGAAAAAATTGCGAATTTCATTTTGATTTTCCAGGATAACATCGTCGAACACAACAACTGAATTTTCACGACAATCGTCGAGTGGTTTTATTTCCGAAGAGAACGTTGCAATGTCCAGACCATCGTACAGTTTCATCAGTTGCTGGTATTTCGCTTGCTCCAAACTTTTCGAGAACACGTAGAGGTGCCTGTTCTTCCAATCTAACCAATTCGGTGCGAGGAGAAAATTGTCCACGAGCAGTGTTGTTTTCCCACACCCCGAAGGACCTACGATCAGACAGCGGATGCTGTCGGGAAGCAACTCACCGTTCTTTTTTTTCGTTTGACTTTCCGAATCCGGTAGACGCTTCACCACGTTCCACGTACTCACAAGATTACTTCGTTCGCGTCGATCCAACTCTTTTCCGGAAGTCCCAGCCATTTGACAAACAGTTTGTCGCCTTTCCTACGCAATACTTTCTCGATGAGGTACGTGTCGGGATGTTTTGTTTTAGAGAGTTCCTCTTCGTAAAATCTTCCTTTCAAAATCACGTCGCTACTATCTTTTATTATATACGTGTGCCGGTTTCCGGGTAAAACTCGAACCACCGTAAAAAGTTCTGTGCTCCAGTTTCGTGTGAAACCCTTCTCGAAGGTGCGTTTGAATTTACTGATCCTCACCTGGTCTCCAATTTTGTATTTTGATTTCTTGGTAGTCGTGGGAGTGTACTTTGGACAGTAAACTGTAGAAATTAAACGCTGCTCGTCGGATTTCGTAACGTCAGCTTGCTTCATGCCTATCGTTCTGTGTACCCTATCATTATAGGTGTCGACGAGTTCCGGCAGTATGTCGACCCATTTGTAATTTCCTCGAAGCGTGAATTGTTTCCACATGTGTGTTTTCAAGGTTCGATTAAATCTTTCCACGATGCTGGCTTTGATGTGACTGAAGGTTGAATAATGTCGAATGTCGTGTTTCCGAATAAACTTTTGGAATACGGCGTTGTAAAATTCCTTCCCCTTGTCCGTTTGCAAAAACCGTGGCCGTCTGCCGCTTTCGCGAAAAATTGTCTTGAATGCTTCCGTGACGCACGTTCCCGTTTTGGCTTTCAAAGGTAGAGCCCATGCGAATTTCGAAAACGTGTCTATGACGGTGAGGAGATACTTGTTGCCCTTGTTCAATTTATGCAAATTTTTTAGATTGCCGCTACTCATCTCCACGAGGTCACTTTGCCAGAGGTCGTCGATTCCCTTGGTTACCACAGCTAAACGTTCGTAGTTGCGGCGTGCAGGTTTATGCAATTCTTCGACGATGGCTTGCCTAGACATTTTTTAGAGATTACGTTTGAAGAGAAGCACCAGCGTGATGGGATTCAAAGAGGGTGGCACTTCGCTCGTGTTTTGAATGATCAGCTTATCGCCGGCACTCACGTCAAAAACGGTGAGATCTTCGTCTTCGTGTATTTCATATATGTTGCGCGTTTCGTTCCAACGTGCCAGAGGAATGTTTCCTGCTTTCTGGACACCACGATTCGATATCAAGGTCATGGTGGGAACGCTAGCTTTTCTGCCGTGAGACCAGTACGAAAATTCATTTATCTGAATCGTGCCATCGAGGAGAAACTTGTAGTACGGATGATAAGGATGCAACATGTACAGTTTGTTACCTTCGACAAACGTGGAGATTCTCTGTTGATTGGGTACGCTGTTGATTTCGATGGCTTGCAGAGAATGCAGTTTAGCGAATTTAGTATCAACGCTAACGAGGTTGCTGTGAAGCTGTCCCAGTGTATTTTGTACGGGCAACAAATGTTCGACGATGGTATTTGTTACTGTAGAAAATGACGGTTTGATTTTCACTTCCACGTTCAACTGCTTGAAGTTTTCGTTGAGTTCTTGCAACTTGGCACCGAAAGAGGCCAGCGTCGATTCCTGCGTGGATTCCAGCACTCCAACTTGATCTCTGATGTTGACGACAATACTCTGAAGATTCTCGACTTGATTCAATTTCGAACTTTTCTCGGTAAGATCGTTCACGATGCTTCGCATCTCGGTAAACTGCATGTGAAGGTCGGCGACGCTCTGCGAAGTGGGCAGCATCGACACCAGCGAAGTAAGTTCGTCTCGAATCTGTTCCACGTTCGCCGTTTCCGTTTCCAGTCGTTTCAGCATACGTGATATGTTCCTTTTCAAAGCGTGTAATTCTTTTGAGGTGGGGAGATTGGCCACCCTACTCTCGAGATCGCTCAACGAACTTTTGATGTCGCTCGAATCGGATAGTGCCGTCACCGCCGTTTTCAATTTTTCCAAATCTTCGCTCGAAGGTACGCTCGTCCGTAACGATTCCAAGTCGGCCTGTATGTTGTCCAGTACGTGATGAAAATGAGCAAGATTCGTTTCGACGTTCAAATTTTCTAAATATTCGATCTTCTGCTGAACCGTGCTTAACGTGTCTTGTATGCTCGTCAACGCACTGGCTTCAGTGTGAATATTTTTAATTTCTTCGTTGATCAACTCCAGAGACGCCTGAAGCGTAGCGATGGTGGTTTGAATGTGTTCGAAATCTTGATAAGCCTCCAATTGAATTTTTATGTTCGCAACGCTTTTGCTGATGACTTGGAGTTCGTCTGACGATGGTAGGTTCGTCATGGTATCTTCCAAAGTCTGTAACTTGGATTTAATTTCTTCCAACGTGCCGGCGAATTCTTCTTGTAATTTGGAAACAACAACATGTAAGCGTTCTACATCAATATCCTTCACGACGGTTTGAAGTTCAGAGAAATTCTTTTCGATTGTCGAAGTTCGTTCTTCGATTTCGAGTTTCAATTTTTCCAAATCTTCATTTTTCGATTGAAATTGCTGCAATTTGGCCAAATCATTTTGAAGCTTATCCACGCTCAACTGTATATTTTGAACGTTGTCGTAAGAAGGTACGTCGACATAATTTTTTATGAGCGTTTTCAGTTCGGAATCGATTTTCAGAATGGGGTCGAGACATTGCGTTTGGAGCGTAGCGATTTCCGACTCTAAACTTTTGTTTAAGGTCTCCTGCAAAGCGATCAAATCGCTCCTCAACTTTTTAATTCGGACGTCCAACATGAGAATCTCTTCTGCGTGGTCTACACGCTTAGTGTTGCCGAAAATGTCGTTAGGCATTTTGGTTAACGGTTATTTATAATAGGATAGATGATTCGTAATTCAACGAAGAGAGGAATGAGTTTGTCGTAATCTCCTAGGAGTTCAACGTATAAACAATCTCCTGCAGAAACATCGTACGTAATGTTAGAAAGCATCTTGTCGTGCTTGATTCGAAAAATGTTCTTGCCGGTAGATATTTTGATTTCGCCTACGTTTTCCGGATTCACGGTGATTTGAAGTTTTCCATCGATCGGAATTTTGTAAAAATGTAAATTGTTGTTGAAGACGTAAAACATCTTGCCTACATCGTCATCCAATTTCGTCCAAATGCTATTAAGGTGAACAATCAGTAGACCGTTGAGTTTAGTTAACATGGAAGGTAGAAATTCATGATCTGTCGTCGCGCGGTGTACAGTCTCCATGTTGGTTTGTTTTCGGAAACCAAAGAGATTCATAGGTATGCTGGTTATTTAAAATACGGTCAAAGTTTTTTTGTAATGACAGTCAGTGTTTTTTTTTTTTTTGTAATAACAGTCAGTGTTGTTGTTTTTTTTTGTTTTCTTTTTTTTGTTTTGTTTTTATGAATCTTCTGTTGAAGATGGGCATATGTTGCAGGTTTTGCTTTCTGCTAAGCGATAGTACCCCCACGGCAGTGTGTGGATTCCACATTGGAGAACGCACCTCTTGTCGTCGTTGGGATCCAGGGCAATCTTCCTCACTTTGTTGGTGGTCAACACATGGTCGACGCTCTGGATGCGCTGTTCTGCTCTTAGAACCGACGACCTGGTCTTGAGGCAATCCACGAAGTCCTCGAATGTGAGATGCTGCCGAACCACCTGTCTGCCGACACCCTTGGCCTTCTTGGTAACGCTACCCTCGGCTTTGATGGTATAGGCCTTGGCGCGAAGACCTGCAAACTCAAGAATCACATCTCCGTCCTTCTCATCTTTGAGTTTGCCAGGCACCTTCTTGTTGCGGACCAGGATGTCGTACTGGTTCGGCTGGGGATAGCCCGAGGTGTCGAAGAGCTCTTCAAGAGCTGGAACTGTGGCTATATCCCCGTATGCGTCGGTTGTGTGAACGTGGTACATCAAACTATCTGTGTCCGTGTAGAGTAGGTTGATATTGTCGTTATAGTGCTGGCGTAGTATCCCATAATATATTTGAAACATGTGCAGTTTGCTCAGGTCAAATACTGAGGCACCAACATAAATTGGCTTGTTGAGCATCACCTTGTTCTTCCTCATATGCACCAGAGCAAGCTGCTCATTATAAATAGTCCTCGATTTGAATAACGGGTTTGCTACGAGCCTGCGACATTGTGCTTTGTTTGATATTAGCCTCACATCTACATGATTTCGCACATTCTCCATGGTCTTGCCAAACACCGCATTATTCATGAGCTTGAAGAAATCCTTATCAAGCTCGGACGTGGCTGCGGTGCGGTGTTTAGTGTTGACTTCGATATATGGACGCAACCATGAAGAATGCTCGAACTTGAGGATGTGGTGAACTGCGTGGACCGTGACCCCTCGCTGCATCAACCACCGGAGATTCTGGTAGTGCAGAACGTAATTCTTCTTGGGTTCGAAATCCATGACGAGCTTCTTCTGGTTGGAATCGGGTGGACACTTGAACTCGGGTGCAGGGGGAAGATCGCAGAACAAATCCTGCAGCTTCTCGGAGAACTCAAGGTCCACCTCGGCGAAGAACCCATGTTCCGAATCGTCGAAGCTTTCGATGTCGAATTTGGAAGGATCGGCCCACTCGAACCCTCTAAAGGGGAGTGGCTGCATCATGGAGTGTCCGTAGAGGTTATTAACGTCCGTGTGCATGATGTAGCTCGACGGTTGTGAGGGGTCGTAACCGATGGCCATGTGGTGATTGTTGGCGCGCGCGTGCCGTTGCGACACCTGGACCATTCCACCCCGCACGGCACGTTCCACAAACAGCATCATGTCCACGTCCGAAAGAAGCTCCAGCTCAATTTTCGTCACCAGAAACATGGCTGACCATGCCAGTCCGGGGAGACTATAGAAGTAGGCGGGATCCAGGTGGTAGATGGTCTTCGCAGTTGCACGAAACGCCTGGATCACGTCGGCGAGGAGCGTCACATCAAGTCTGAGGTAGGCGTCGTGGTAGTCTCCGAGATTTTGGCAATCCAGCTCGCGCCACATGGACTGAGCATGGTTATAGTCATCCTCAGAGATGCCCGAGCCTCGCAGTTTGCTATAGAAGTTTGCTCGAGGAGGAAGCGACGTCTCCGCAAACTTGGTAGAGTCGGTGACGTATTCGTAGGGGTAGACCCCCTTACGCCTGAAGAGACTGGCGTCCAAGTTCGGAAAATTCGCAGAGGTGATGAGCATTTTCTCGTCGCTAAGCTTCCCTGCAAGGGCATCGAGGCTGGCCGGGAGGAACCTCAGGGAGTCGAGGAAGCGAAGTTCGACGGTAGAGTCTGCTCCCGGGATCGACACTAGTTTGCTCACACTGATGTAACGCTCCTCGTTTTGTGCCAGGACGTTGATTCGCATGTCGTCGTACCCAAGATGCTTGATCAGGTGGTGAAAATCGTACCCCGAGCCGTTGTGAAAAAACACAGGGATGAAGCGCGGGTCCCGGGCCAAGCGGTTGCAATCGTTGCACCAAGGACCAACGTACCTACCGTTAAAGTGATCGTGGTGACGGACTTTATGGTTTTTGGTAGTGTACTCCTTGACGCAGACAGGGCAAGCGATGGCCTCGTCATGTCTATGTTGATCGTCGGTGGACAGCGGGAGCATAGACTTGGGGGCCAACAATACCTTCCCTATTTCGATGGCCTCGACAACCATCCTCTCGAGGAAGTGTTTGGCTGCGTCGGGACCACGGTACACATAAGGCTCGGGGGCGATGTACTGGTCTCGTCGCACCACAACGTATGCGAAACTGGATGCCTCGTGGAGTTGGTAAGGGGTAGTGGAAGAAACTTCGGGATCGGGATCGCAAGTAGACAGGGGTTTGAGGAAGGCCTCGAAATCCGCGATGATGATAGCAGGGTGCTCCACCATGGCACCGTGCATGTGGAAACGCTCCATGGTGCCAGGTTTGGGCAAGTCTGCCACCCCCGGTTCGTTAGCATTGCAGTAGAGCTTGTGGTTAGCGAGCTTCTCGGCAGCGATGTTGGGACCTCTGATGTGTTGGTAACTGCGTTGATCTTGTCCGTCGAACATTGACAAGCACCTGCGACACACCTCGACGTGGTGACTATCACTGCTCCGTTGGCTCGAAACAAGCCGAGAGAGCGAGCGAATGAGGGTGTAATGGTGGTGGGTCTCGTCCTTGATGAGCAGAAGATGAATTTCCTGCGCACCGTCGTCGTCCACGTCACTCACCCGGATAGGGTACACCACATTTTCGTCGGTGAGGCCATAAACGTTGATGGCCAACCGAGAGTTGTGTGTACGGGCCTCGAACTTTCGAATGTCCGAAAGCGCCACCGGGTAGTCGATCCCAGCCATCGCATCTTCCAGCTCCAACTCGTACTGCATGTAGTGGTTAACTCGGTATGGGTGGTTTTTCCAGTGGACAGGGTGTAACACTGCAAGCACACACCATAGGAAGCACTTGGCGTCACTGTTCTGAATATTCAGGACGGCCTTTTTATCCTTAATAGCAGATGGTAAACGGACGTAGCTGGAGGCGGAGAGAGGCATAAACTTGGAAAGTTTGACGCGCAGTTCGTGAGGCTTGCCACACAGCGAACCCCCCGAACCCTTAGCTTCATGCCCCTCTTGCTTTGCCAGCAGCTCCTCGACAAACTTGTTGTAGATGTCCTCGAGGTTTTCGACATCCGTCAGATGCAGCGTCTTCGCCTTGGTGTTGTGGCAGAAGCTGTAAATTTCATCAGACGGCTTTTTGTACTGACAACGTAGCGATGCGTAGAATTTGGCGGAGTGTGTTGCAAGCGCATCGCCGAGGACGGAAATAATTTGCGCTTGCACGTTCTCCAAAAAGCTACGCACGTCGCATGAGCCCTCCGAAATAAAAGGAAAGTCCTCTAACGAACGCTGGAAAGCAGACTGGTCTGCTTTTATCGCAGGCTTGACGCGTTTGGCGGGTGGTGCATTGATGGAGGCTGCTTCTGCCTTCCTCTTGGTTGAGCTGGTCGACGGTTGAGCCCCAGATGTACTTTTGCTTAAACAAGTAAGCTTATGTTTTTTGGCATACGCAATTGTGATGTGTTTATTGCATCCAGAACATAATTCGGTGGCAGCCAAATGCTTGCCTGGCGCGCAGGTGCGACAATGTCTTGCAAAATGTTCGCTTGATATAGTTTTTTCGCACACAGGGCAACTTTTCATGGAGCGCATTTTTTCGGGGTATGTTTATTTATATATGGGTGGTGTTGCTTTCCTCAAATATATGCTTTAATCAACTCTATAAAAAAAATTAAAAAAATATATAAGAAAAATATAATTGTAGATAGAAAAAAAAACACAATAAATATTGTATGCATGTGTAATTCTATTTAGTTTATTTTTGTTAGACACAAATTTTCTTCAGATTTTATTGCCTATTAGTATATTTTTCTACCAATCTAGTAGAGGTATGAAACTATGAAAATATACTTGTTTATATATATTCTATTATTTTGGCTGATATAATAGCAAATATATATAGCTATTTTGAAATTCTAAAACTTTCAGGTATACTTATTTTTACATGCAAACATACATCATAAAAAAAATTACACAATCGTATTTTCCATACACACATTTTTTTTATTTTCAGAAAACAAAATTATTTTCGATCTTTATTTTTTTAAATCAAGCAATAAACATTATTTGTGTTTATAGTATTTGTCGGGCAATAGCAGATAAAACAAGAATGGGTTTTCTACAACCCATAGTTTACGAGTTACAAAACAACTTAGAAATTACATCTTGAAATTTAAATTTAAAATAACTCAAAAACAGTAAGCACTAATCATTATGTTTCCAATAGGTTGTAGCACTCTGCCAAATAACCAAAATACTACAACAACAATTAACCCACCCACTATTGCCAGCACCACCACTACCATACAAGAAAAAAAACACGTGAAACTCTACAGAGGTGCGGCTATCTAGAACCGCAGCCGTTAGAAAACCTTTTACTTTTTTGGTTGGGCACCACGCACCCTGGCGAGGTTGTAGGGGCCAGGCATCCTAAAAAACAACAATTATTATTTGTTTGTTTGCCTCACAATACGAAAATAAAAATAAGCACGCGCGCACGTATACATGTGCAGCACATCGTTTCCGCGAGAGAGGTTTACAAAAGTCACGATAGGTCTCTCTCCTTTTATCTTACAGCAACATTGGCATCTCTATCTCTATTTTTTTAGTTGCAGGTGGGTTGCCAACACACTCTAGTTAATAATGCTACATATTATACACACACACGCACGCACATACTGTGTTGCCATCCATCCATCCATCCATCTCTCTCTTTTACGGCAGTATATATTTGTTGCCGGTTCTCCTTACCCAGCATATGTATGTTACGTCAGTATATAAATTGGCTAAGCCTCAAGCAAGGTAGCCCTTGCCAAGTAAGAAAAAAAAAACTGTAGGCGTTGGCAACACTGTCGGTTGTTCAACTCTTCCCTCTCTCTTTTTTTTGTAAAAAAAGCTATGGCAAAAATACCAGTAGGTTAGCAACACTGCTTTATGCACTATAAGGCCTCAAGCAAAGTTGCCAGCTCCTTGCTTTAGGTTAGGTTAGACCAAATAAAAACCTTGGTGACTTTTCGAGTAAGATGTTGGCAACGCTGCAAGGCAAGCCTCAAGCAAGGTTGTCAGCTTCTTGCTTTAGGTTAAGTGTTAGACCAAAAACCTTGGTGATTTTTTCGAGTAAGAGGTTGGCAACGCTGGTGAGGTTAACATACACCGTGAAAGGCTACAACGAGTTGGAAACAGTGGTGAGGTTAACATACACCGTGAAAAGCTTCAAAATATCAGTTGGTGAAATTTTCGTGGGGTGAGTTGGCAACACTGGTGAGGTTAACATACACCGTAAAAAGCTACGCCTCGCCCGAGTTGGCAACGCTGGTGAGGTTAACATACACCGTGAAAGGCTACGACGAGTTGGAAACAGTAGTGAGGTTAACATACACTGTAAAAGGCTACGCCTCGCCCGAGTTGGCAACGCTGGTGAGGTTAACATACACCGTGAAAAACAACAACGAGTTGGAAACAGTGGTGAGGTTAACATACACCGTAAAAAGCTACGCTTCGCCCGAACACGTACACTCACACACAAAAAAAAGCTAAAAAATTATACACCGTGAAAAGCTACGACGAGTTGGCAACACTGGTGAGGTTAACATACACTGTAAAAGGCTACGCCTCGCCCGAGCAGAACAAGCCTCAAGCAGTGTTGCCAGCTCCTTGCTTTAGGTTACATTAGACCCAAAAACAAACCTTGGTGACTTTTTCGAGTAAAAAGTTGGCAACACTGCAGAACAAGCCCTCAAGCAGTGTTGCCAGCTTGCTTGAGGTTAGGTTATACCCAAAAACAAAAACCTTGGTGATTTTTTTCAAGTGAGGAGTTAGCAACACTGCGAGCGCCACCGAGCGCCATTTTCGGTTGGTGAACCCGTGCCACTGTACTACTCTCATTGTAGGTTAGTTTAGTGCATAAAACATCGTAAAATAAAAAATAGGTCAAGAACAAGTTGGCAACACTGCGAGAAAATGGCGCTCGGTGAGACTCGCAGTATTGCCAGCTCCTTGCTTTAAATTAGGTTAGACCAAGATAAAAACCTTGGTGATTTTTTCGAGTAAGGCGTTGGCAACACTGCGAGCGCCACCGAGCGCCATTTTCGGGCTGTGAACCGGGTTGATTATACTACTGCCTTAATAAAAGGAAGTATTGTTTGCTATTGGCCTCAGACAAAAAACAAAAATTCACTATGATATCACTACGGTAAACTGTATATACTTCACAATAGCTACTAATAACCAGGGACGGATTATATGTAGTAACAATGTGCTAACTATGTAAATAAATATTTAGTTATTTTCAATAAAATATGGAGATAAATGTGGACTTAAAATTGTAAAAAA